>NC_084510.1:19864309-19916809 GCF_024500385.1 Phyllopteryx taeniolatus
TTTGCCAAGTCCCAATATCACCACAAGGATGGACAAAACATTTGGTACAGTCATATTTTGTGCTCACATTTTCTCTGATTGCAGGTTATGTGGAGAGTAAATGTTAATATTACTGTGTTTTTTATACAGTACTGTTATATGCATTTTATTTTCTTATGGATAACATGTTTAAAAACTAATTTTGGAGTTTTGGTGTTGGAACAAATTAATTGGCTTTCCATTCATTTCAATGGGGAAAGATGATTTGAGAGACAGAGTTTTGAGATGTGAGGATGGTCACGGAATGAATTAAACCTGTATCTCAAGGCACCACTGTAATCTTTTTTGTACTTGGAATTTGGGAAAAATACACCTCAGTTGTCATGCTATTTTTTTCAAAACACAAATGTTGGCTGGTCCAAGCTCCAAGTGAAATAAAAACATTGTGATTACAGGACAACCAAAAGTAGACGCTAATTCTTCTAATGAAGCCCACTCATCAGATCCAGATTACAGCCCCCAGTCCTAGTGGCGTAAAGCGGGATTAACATCAGAACCGAGGCAGAATTAACAAACCAACACAGGTTTAATGATTAACTAATCTGGTACATCCTTTTTAAGTAACACGCACAAATCATAAACAAGCCATCGTGTGATCTCGCTCAGAGGCTTGGGTGCAAGACTGTCACTCATTGGGCGAATATTTTGAGTTTGCAAACAAATCGGCGTTAATAGGAGCTCTCGGGTGAGAAGCTCATTCAATAGACAGCGTCCCCCAGCGCCTGCTAATTACAGGCGCACTTGAGGGACCACTGCCTGACTCACCTCCAGCACACCTAACCTACTACCTCCTGCATGCCAGCACCACACTTGAGAACATTTTCAGATTTACTCTATTGTCATTTCTTGGTTTTGGATTGGAGGGTCGCAGATTCGAAGCTTTCTGTGGACATTGGTATTAAAGGTCTAAAGAGGCGTCCTTGTAACGTTTGAGGGAGTACACACATACCAATTTTTAACATCTTAACTGATTTTTAAAATGTCAGCATCCCCACACTGGTGATAGGACTTTGATAGGAAGGACAGAAAGAAAATGCTTTAATTTGTCCCAATTACTGGTAGTGTGTACCCCTGCGTTTTCAATTACCGTATTTTCATGACCATAAGGCGCACTTAAAAGTCTTACATTTTCTCTAAAATGGACGGGGCATCTTATAATGCGGTGCACCTTATGTGTGCACCGAGTTCCAACATCTATAAATGTTGTTGTGTGATGAGCGCTGCGCTTGATTTATTAGTTTTTTTTTTTTTAAAGCATTTCCTGCTGACACGCTGCTTACACAGAGGAAAACCGGACGTGGCTGAGGACAGGGGAAGGGTGCGTGAAGTCGGACGTTAAACCCACACCCCCAGTAGGTACATAGCGCCGGGGTGTTTTTTGTTTTTGTTTTTTTAACCGCTTCACTGACTGGGAGCATTTCCGGGGTGAGCATTGTGCAAAACATCGGTTTGGCAAAGGACCCCCAAAAATGTCACCCACGAAGAGACACGCTTACGAAGCACAGTTTAAACTGAAAGCTATCAGTTACGCGGCGGAACATGGGAATTGAGCAGCCGCGAGATAATTCAAGATCAACGAATCCAGGAAGCAGGAAAACGAGCTCCGCCAAGTCAAGAAGACGAAGCTGAGTTTCCGCGGAAAAAAAAGAAAAACAAAACGCGGAAACAAGGCGAGGTGGCCGCAGTTGGAAGACCAACTCGAGCAATGGATTAATGAGCAAAGAACAGCCGGGAGAAGCGCCTCAAGTCACCATTCGACTGAGTGCAATAACTCGGGGCTTGCCATCATTCCGGGAGGCTTGACGAACCGCTGGATATCCGTGTAAACAGGGCGTTCAGTGAAGTGAGCGGCGTGGGAGCCATGGATGAAAGATGGCGTACACAGCTTTACTAAGACCAGGAGGCAGCGCCGGGCGAGGTACGCCACAATTTGTGGATGGTGTGGCTAACGTGTCTGGTTGCACTGTTGTTCGAGCTTTCGCATGGCAACGAGACTGACTCGAACCTGGCGTGTTTGATTGAGAACTTGCCCAGCTGTTCATTTCGGATACAGAAGATGAGGACTTTGATGGATTTGTGGATGAGGAGTGATCAAAAAATAATGTGAGTACATTGTTAAATACTCCAATAAAGTACAACCAAACTCAGTTTTGCTCCCGCTGCATGCTACCGTATGTTTCAAGATAGCGTATGTTTTACTATGCCTGTGCCCAGTAATACAGTGCGCCTTATGTATGTGTTAAATACAGAAATAGACCCCGTAACTGAGACTGCGCCTTTTAATGCGGTGCGCCCTATGGTCGTGAAAATACGGTACTGGCCCTGACCGTTTTCCAAGCAGATTGGGAGGGGTGGGGGGACCACACACCACAGAATAATCGCTAAGGATAATCTTACAATCACATCTGACTGCTTGGTCTTTCCTGATTTTGAGCAGAAGATTGGAAAAATACTCAAATTCGTCCCGAATACTGGTATTCCTGTATCCTTGCTTTGGTTGTGTTTACCGATGGAAACTCGAAATCCTTCTGGTTGATTTGGTGGAGGACATAATCAATGCACGGCTGGTTGGCAGAACAGGCGAGCTGGCATGGTGGCGTGAGTGTCCTCATGGCGGACACGATGGTCTAGGTAGGGGACAGCAGAGGTCATTCTTTAGACACAAGGAGCTCTGAAACAAATTCAACATTTAAGTGTGTTTGTCTTACCTCTATAGCTTCTTTAATGTTGTTTTTAATATCATGTATTTTTTTCTTTTTCTCCCTGTGAACAAAACACAAAAGAATGTCATGATGATAATCTCCAGTCAAACACATTCACAGTCAATTTACTCCACTTCTAATGTCTTCTAATTATATATGTTGCTTGTAAAGTGATAATACTAAGGATGCACCGATACCCATACTGTACGTCTGTATTCGTAAAACTATTCCAATCCTATGACTCCGATACCACTTTACCACTCTGACTTAATACTGTACCTTCTGGGCAGCTAGAGTAGGACACCATGTCAGCGGTCTGTAGAAACTTAAGGTAAACAGAGACGACAACGCAAAAGCGGACTGTAAATTATGCTATGAATGATCGACTCCGCTGAGCCGGCGCCTAACACCGTAAGCTTCAGCAGCGGGCACATCATTAAAGAAAAGTAAGTGATGGTATGAGAAAGTTGTTGTGTATGTGTTTTAGAGTTTTGGACTAAAATAGCGGTTAAAGATCCCATGCCATCAAAGGAAAAATCAAAAAATTCTACTATTTTATGCATAGCACAGGTCAAAATTAGTCTGACATGGTTTAAGTTTGACATCTTTGGGGTTTGTCTATTCATTGCAAAAGGCAATAAACGGCATAAGGCTTGCAAAATAGGTAGATTTGAAATCACCTTCATTGTGACGTAGTTTCATCAATTAATATTCAAGTACCTGCACACCCTTTGGTTGGTACCCACCCACTCAACTCAGCTGAACAGCAACATGGCATTTCCGGTTTTAAGCGAGCGAGTCTCAGCCACTGCCAAGCCATACAAATAGTCGACAAAGTATAAATATTTTCAGTTTTACATTGCTTAACTATATTTACAATTTATAATGTAACTGTGGATGAAATAGCCAAGCTTGTATTCTTTGTCGCCAGCGATGAACATCGTGCACAGCTTCAATTCAAGTCAATGGGACCGGAAATTAAGAACAGCGGCGATCCAATCAGAGCAAAGCTTATTTACATTTTGAATATTAATGAGAAATCAGTCTGTCTCAATTGCCAGGCGTAAAAGACCAACTAGAATAGCTTGAAAAAGGGCATCCTGGGTATTTCCAACCAAAATGATCTCTCAAACCCGATAAAAGGACATCAAAGATTAAGGGGAAAAAAATTATTTGATACATGGGACCTTTAATTTCACGCCGGCCCCATCTTGGGAAAGAACCCATAACGGTGAAATACTTCAACACAACGCAGACACACCACTACTGCAGAAAGCCCGGATGGCGCTGTGAGGATGGGCGCATGACGATGCTTACTTAGCCTTTCGAGGAAAACAACATTTAAAAATAGAAAAAATGTGACTTTTGTTTCCGCTGCTTCGTCTTGGTTTCGGGTTTTAGGAAACTCACAAGATGAGGATGAACGGGCGTTTGGCCTGCAGCAGTGTTTGCGGGAAAAGGCAAACAAATAGCGCTTTCTTCTCAGGTCATGCCGACTGTGACTGTTTATGCCGAAACATTTGACTCAACTATGATGCTGACATGGAGACAAGCGATAAGGAATTATTTCGTATGAGCCAAATGTTGTATAAGGAGGCTTATATGATAATAAAAGATAACACAGTTATGTTTTATGAGGAGACTTCTGGTGATTTCTTGTAATATCGCTGTCCATGTAATACTCAAGTTCCTGTCTTTAAAGCAACTATGAGCTTCAAAATTATGTTGATGTTCCACGTGCTTGTAAAAAGCAGACTAGCATCTCCATTATTGCCACGGCCACACCTGACCATATAGCTGTTATGTAGCTGCTAACGCACTGTACGTAACCGTTTACTTTTCTTGCTTCATGTCTTTTCATAGTTACATGTTGTAGCTTTCTAAGCTTGTTTTGAGCTCGGTAGTCACGTTGTTTGCTGATGCCAAGAAAGAGTTTACAATGGTGAAGTGAAACCAATCTCTCTCTTCAGCATCAAGCTTTTTTCTAGAGATTAAAAAAAGTGACACAAGCTACAAGCAAGTGCCAGTGGATAACGTGCAAATAAACGTATTGTGAATGCTACTTACTCTGCGTTGAAGCCATCGACGTGCAATATCCGCATCTGCTTGACTATTGTGCTCTTCCCAGATTCGCCAGCCCCTAGAAACAGAAAGACGACCGAGAAAGTCAACATTGGGAGAACGTGGAACTAACTTTAAAAAAAATCGAGAAGATGTGAGGACGCTTAGACTCATGGCAGCAACAGAGGACACAGATGAAACAAATAAACGCAGACGTCCACCACAGCGAAACATGTCTAGCCTGCCTTCTGCAATATCTCGAAGCATTCGGCTTTGCTGTCTGAGTCGCATCTTTTTCTTCTTCTAAGGTTCAAATTTTCTTCTTCTTTCTGTTTTGTTTGCAGTTATAGCACGCACCGGAAGAGAGAAGCGGAAAGGCATCCACTAAATTGGTCCCTTGAAATACTCCATCCATCATCCATCCATCCATTTTCGGTACCGCTTATCCTCACTAGGGTCCCAGGTGTGCTGGAGCCTATCCCAGGTATCGGCAGGCGAGAGGCGGGGTACACCCTGAACTGGTTGCCAGCCAATCGCAGGGCACATATAAACCAACAACCATTCACACTCAACTAAGGGCAGTTTAGAGTCTTCAATTAACCTACCATGCATGTTTTTGGAACGTGGGACGAAACTGGAGTACCCGGAGAAAACCCACGCAGGCACTGGGAGAACATGCAAACTACATACAGGCGGGGCTGGGATTTGAACCCCAGTCCTCAGAACTGTGAGGCAAAATGTGCTTACCAGTCGTCCACTGTGCCACCAAAAAAAATTACTAAAATTACTTTCTTTTTACAAGCACTGTAATATTGCACTTTATAAAAACATAGTAAAGATACAACTAAATAGAAAGTAAACAATTATACAGTAAGTAATATTAGTTGCTCTTCACAGAGGATAAGAAATATATGCCTATATGGTTATATTATATGTCTACATGTGTTGCTCCGCTATTTATGTTCAAATATTCATTCTTTAAAGGGTTATAACAGCGAGACTAATGCTATTGGTTAACCCATCTATGGTGTTCAGCATTTTTTGTTCGTATTAACCTAAATGGACTTTCCTAAAGCAAAGCTGTGGTTGTTTTAAATACATGTCTAATTCTCTTTGTTTCATGTTTAGTTTGACAATGAACTTCAACTGCTGGTGGCAATTAACAGCTTGAAGCCTCATTTTACAAGCCGATAGGAAATGAAGTAGTAGAAGTTCAGTATCTGCCAAATTGTTGCTTATTGTGTTCACTGCCACCATACAGCGCTCATATCGCAAATCGTTGCTCGCAAGTCAAAGTAAAAATATTGTCGGAACGACAGGTTGTATCTCAAAATGTCCTGGCATTACAGCATACAGGTGCCTTTCTGCCTTGATTACTCGATAACACTACCTCCGAAGGCTGACTAAACCTGACAACTCGTTCCTTCCAGAGTTCAAAAAGGAGGGGATCTTTAAGGTAATATCTACAATCATCAGCAAACAGACGACAATGTCTCCTCTTGCAGACTCTTTGGTAGGGCGTCCGGCTATTATTTAAAGTCAGGCGCCCAAATCGGGTATCAATTTCAGATTAGGACAAACGGGACTCGGCTAATCCCAAAAGTAACCCTAATTTGCCTGCAGTCCGAGCGGATTAGTGCAACGGCGTCCTTGGCGTGGAGGATCACTGTACGTTGGAATCTGTGGACCTCAGTGATACCGAAGGACTACTTTATCTGGAAAAAATTTGCAGCTATAAAGGTTGGGGTTGCTGATCCACAGTGTCAAGGCATCAGGGCCTGGAAGTTGTCCACCGTCGGGTCACTGCAGCCGCATTTGTATCAACACCACCTACAGAACAACACACACAGACGCACACAATGATGACAAAACTCACCTAGTAGTAGAAGCCGGTGAGTGGCGCGGTATATCTGTTTGTCTTTCTGGAGCTGCTTCTCGATCTTCTTGTTGGCTTCCCTCTGGGCCTTCTCCTCGTTGCGTTGGTCTTCCGTCTTGCTGTTGCCGAGACAGCCCATCTTCATCCCCCAAACCCACCCCCCCACCCCAAAAAAAACACGCACCCCCCCAAAAAAAAAACCCAGTGGGGAGGCAGGGTGTATAAAGGAGGTTAAGGTAGTGTAAGCAAAATGGATCCTAAATTCCAAGACGGGCCCAAGAGTGGAAGACCCGGCTCAGAATGGGAGGCATCTATGGGGATGGTGGATGGATGGATGGATGGATGAGGCTATTTACTGGCAACAAGAGTCAGGACAGCAGCGCCGTGTTTCCACTGTAAATCCGCAATGAAGTCATCAACGCTGCTACGAGGGGATGTGAAATGGACATGGATGAAGACACACACCACCACTTCCCTCTCGATTTTGCCTTAATTTCCCTCCCAAACCATCGTGGCACGATCCTTGTTTTGGAGAGGGAGGCTGAATACTGTACAATCAATTAATATTTCCTCTTGGGGCTTCACTGGAGCGTGTGGTCGTCGATTAATTCCCTGTTTTGCTTTTGTTTTTAAGATCCTCTCGGCATCAACGAGCAAGAAGACCCCCCCCCCCCCCCCCTACCCCTACCCCTGAAAAAGGCCTCTTTCTCCGCCGTCCTTTTTCCTCGCTCTCCTCTCCCCCGTCACGTTAATGTGCGTTTCTCCTCACATCGGCGATGTTTTTCTCTTCTCCCCCCTCTCCTCTCCACTCAATTCTTTAGGCAGCTGCGTGTCCTTGAATGCAGCTCGACGTCCAGGTGTTTTACGGATGGCAATCCCCCGCTTGTCAAGCTAGCTCGGCGGCTCGTACTCCCCCGTTGCTGGACCGTGGTTACATGTGCACCAGACATGTAACCTACCGCCGTGTTTTCAAGCCTTCATCAGAGCGTAGACATCTTTTTTTCTTTTTTTTTTAAAGGGGGAAGGTGGTTGTTTGTTACAGCCGAGGGGTGGGGGTGCTTGTCTGCCTGTTGCCGGGGACCGCTAACGTTTTAAACACGTAATTGTTCCTCGGCGGCGTCGCTCTGCATTATTTCCCACCCCCCACCCCTTTTTTTTCTCGGAGAATTGCACATTGAGATAGATAGCGTTGAAGAGGTGGGGTGGGGCAAAACGGCTCTCACGGAACCCTGGGAACAACGGACGGCGGTCAAGTTTTCCGCTTGTACAGACCAACTCCGGCGACACCTTTCACAATAAAAACCAGTTCGTTCGTCCCAAACACATTATTTTTTTCATCTTACTTTTGTTTTTAATGCGGTTGATATATTCTAGAATTCGTGGAATGAAGAAAAATACAATATTGACATATTTTTATTATGAATATTGCTATTACATTAGGGTTGTGAAGACCTAGCTCCGGCTGCACCTTTCACAATAAAATCATTTTTTTTTCCATCTTCTGATTTTTTTTTCATGTGGTCGAAATATTCTCGCATTATATTTATTATTATTACATTAAGAACAGTGCGGGCGGTATGGTGGTTTAGTAACACATCCGCCTCACATTTATGATGTCAGGTTCGAATCCGGGTTCCATCATTCCTGTGTGGAGTTTGCATGTGCTCCCCGTGCTTGCAAAAAAAACACGTTTCTCAGGTTAATTGATGACTAAATTGTCGTGGGCGTGAATGTGAGTCTCAATGATTGTTTGTCGATATGTGCCCTGCGATTGGCCGCCGACCAGTCCAAGGTGTATCCCACCTCTCACTCAAAATCATTGTGTTTTTTTTTTTTTATGTTAGTGTTTGAATCTCGGTTCAGGGAATCTGACAGGACTGCTATTTACTATGAGAAACCAAGACCCGCCGCAAAAAGAAAAAAAAAAGAAGAAAAAAAGACACCTCTCCCAAAAATATTTGTCAATAGTCTTTTAAAGCCTAAATTAAACGCAAATTCTGATCGCAAAACATCCATCCATGCACTTTCTATATCACTTTTCCTCCCTTGAAGGTGCGTTTCTCAAACCCCTGGGGGCCCCAGGCAAACGGGGCCATAGAGCCCCCTGGACTATAAAGAATTAGAGAAATGAGAAAGGGGTACGTGTATATCAATTTTACTTCTTCATACTCCTTTTTGAATACCTGCAATTTAACAATATTTTCATTTTATTTTAGTTGAATCTTGTCTGTTGTGTTGTTCTTTTTATATCACTTTTACACGTTCGAAATTTTAAAAAAATTCTATCAATCAATTTAAAAAAAAAGAAAAGAAAACACGTTCAATCAAATATCCCTTGCTTAAAGGGTTAGTAGTGCCTCGACATACAGTAGATGCTAGTTTCGTTAGCCCATCAATGGCGTTTTGCATTGTGCGTTAAGGCAAAGTTATGTTGTTTGGTTAACTATCCAATGTGTTATTCTCTTTGTTTCGATGTTCGATTTAAACTTCAACTGGGTGTGGCATTGAATAGCTTGAAGCAAGCACTTGGCCTCTAGCGCTCTTGACTCAAGACAAAAAAATATATACAAAATACAAAATAAAAATAGGCAGAGCAACGGCTTGAATCTCCTAAAAAAAAAAAAAAGTACTTTGGATCACTGGTAAATTGAATCACCTCCACGTCGAGGTGAAGAAGATGTCTATAAAGTACCTTTACAGTTTCTTCTTTTGTGTGAGGAAACAAATTTTGACTTGTGCTAATGATGGAGACCAATCCAGATAGGTAGTTGCAAACAGCAACTCATGCGCCCTCTAGTGGCCACCAATTTGTAGCGCTTTTGTAGACACTTTATTATTATGAGGCAGCAAGGAAACTACCGGTTAGCACATCTGCCTCACACTTCTGAAGTTCTGGGTTCGAATTCCGGCTCCAGCTTTCATGTGTGGAGTTTGCATATTTTTCCTGTGCTTGCGTGGGGTTTCTCCGGGTGGGGGGTTAGGTATCTGTATTTTACTCGAGTATTTATTTTTCTGACAACTTTTGACTTTTATCGCTACACTTGGTACTCCTTACGTCGTTAAAATAGGCTCATTACTTTGTTTTGTGACCACTGCAAATGATGATGCGACATGAAATAAATGCGATCTTGATTGATGGACAGCAATGTTGGGGACTTGTCAGTGGAAAAGGGAAAACATTGAGGAAAATGAACCAGGGAGTATTAACAAGTGTGACACAAGATATTCCCTATCCATAGTTTTATTTTAGAGATTTTTTTTAATCTCGTCGGCTACATGGATGTATTGTGGCGAATATGTTGTCTTGCCGGCCTTAAACCCACCAGTTTGTGGCATTAAACAATTTTATCTAATATGAACAAACATATACAGCTAAGATGTATTTTTCAGTTATTATTGTTAGCTAATTTAGCATTCTTATGTTGTTTTGTTTTGCTCAAGCAGGGAATATTGTCAATGCAGTCCTGAATAATCTGTCAGAATTTAGCTTGCAGAAAACTTTACTTTTGTATCTAAGTACATTTCAGTCTGTACTTATTTACTTTCAATAAAAAAATAGTGTAATCAGTACTTCTTTTATCAGTGTATTTTTTTTATTTTATTTGTACTTTTAGCTTAAGAATGAATAAAGTCTCCAGAGTCCACGCTGTACTAGATTTACGACATGTGGTTTTGTTTTGAAGTGACGCTCGCAGTGTTTCCGCTGTATGTCTCACGGTGACTTGACACATCTGGAATGATGCAGGGTTTGGATCACATGATTGCTCTGTGTCATCAAGCTGGAGGTTCACAAGGAGAGAAGCGCCCTCTTTTGAAGTCCTCTTCTTGTTTATCCCAGAGTCAGCTGGGATAGGCTCGAGCACGCCTGCGACCCTGGTGAGGATAAGCGCTTTGGAAAATGGATGGATGGATTATTAAATTCAACCCCTAATCTTTATTTTCTATGCAAATCTGTGCTGATCTCAAATCCAAAGTGATGCAATGTCGCCTTCTACCAGGATCTGAAATGGATGAGTGGCTATATCACACATATAGCATCTTCACTTTGACTAAAATCACAACCTGATCCACTTTTCAGAAACAGAAGACATGACCTCTAAGTTCCTGTTGGTTTCACACAATAAAAAGGGGGGAAAAGCAATGTGGCTGAATTGATGTTAAAATGAATTCTCACTATGTCAAATCAAGAACTCAATTCATTCTGAGTGATGTTGGTTGCAAGGCGGTAGAGAGCACAGGTGGCTAGAGTAGCCAAATATTGTACTGAAGTAAGAGTACTGTTGCTTTAGAATAATATGACTCAAGTAAACGTAAAAAGTAGTCCTCCAAATATTTACTTGAGTAAGAGTAAGAAAATATTCAGTCAAAAAAACTACTCAAGAGTAACTCATAACTTCTGATAAAAAAAAAAAATAATCAGAGCATGAACATAAATCCATCCATCCATTTTCTTTACCGCTTATCCTCACGAGGGTTGCGGGCTGCTGGAGCCTATCCCAGCTATCTTCAGGCAGGACGACCGGTTGCCAGCCAATCGCAGGGCACATAGAAACAAACAACTATTCGCACTCACATTCACACCTACGGGCAATTTAGAGTCTTCAATTAACCTACCACGCATGTTTTTGGGATGTGGGAGGAAATCGGAGTGCCCAGAGAAAACCCACCCAGGCACGGGGAGAACATGCAAAGTCCACACAGGCGGGGCCAGGGATTGAACCCTGGTCCTCAGAACTGTGAGGCAGATGTGATAACCAGTTGGTCACAATACCATGAAAATAAAATAAAATAAAAAATGGGAATCCACACCTGCCACTATTTCAATTTTAAACCCCCCCAAAAACAACAACACATACATTGGGCCCTCCAGAAACATTATTTGCTTGATTCACTTAAATGACTTCATGAAGAAGCTGTTTGCTGACCAGACTTATTGATAGTGTGTGTGTGTGTGTGTGTGTGTGTGCGTGTGTGCGCATGTGCACGTGCGAGAGAGAGAAGTATTTGCAACTTACCGCAAGGTTTTTTCTCAAGTAAGAAGTGGGCTAAAATATCCACGAATGGGCAGTCACAATTTAAGACTATGCCGCAAGACAAAACTGTTGTTTTTCGGAGTTTGTAAACTCAACACTCGTGCTGCTGTTTCATTCAAATCTTGCGAGCAGTTTTAGCACTGCAAACTCCCCCTTTAGGAAACAAACAAAACAAAGCCTTTGAGCCTTTGAGCCTGACAGACACTAATAAAGACCGAAGGTGTTCGCGGAGTAATACTGTCACCTAAGGGCGTTTTGTATGTATTACAGGAATTAATAAAGCTTTGCGATAGTTTTTAAACTTAATTTCATCCATCCATCCATTTTCTGAGCCGCTTCTCCTCACTAGGGTCGCGGGCGTGCTGGAGCCTATCCCAGCTGTCATCGGGCAGGAGGCGGGGTACACCCTGAACTGGTTGCCAGCCAATCGCAGGGCACATAGGAACAAACAACCATTCGCACTCACAGTCATGCCTATGGGCAATTTAGAATCTTCAATTAACCTACCCTGTATGTTTTTGGGATGTGGGAGGAAACCGGAATACCTGGAGAAAACCCACACAGGCACGGGGAGAACATGCAAACTCCACACAGGCGGGGCCGGGGATTGAACCCGGGTCCTCAGAACTGTGAGGCTGACGCTCTAACCAGTCTCCACCGTGCCGCCCACTTAATTTCATTTTTTGCATTATGTACTGAGCAGCCAGACTACTGTGGTCAGAGTTAAGTTCCATCTTCTGTTCTCTGGTTCAACCTTTTTTCACGCTTTTCCTCTCTGCCAGAAGTAGCCAAAATTCATTGGATAGCTTTCACTTGGGTGCATGCAGAGTGTAAACATCACATGTGAGCTTTGCACACACACAAGCAGCACACAGACAGACACAAACACACAAATGCATAAGAAGGTAAGAGGAAGGAGCTCGGGGCAAAACACATAAAGGTCAGTGCAGACGACTAGTGCGACTGGCGAATGTGCCCTGCTGCAGACACTGCAGACAGGGAGTTGTGATGCAACTTTCTATCTAAGGTGGCAAAAAGTTATCTAAAGCAGGGCTGCCAAACTAATTGTAGTTCACGGACCACATACAGCCTAATTTGATGTCAAAGAGGCCGGATAACTAATATCATACCATAGTTAATGTTATAATATAGAACAATATTTTTTCCCCTTTGTTTTAATGCAAAAGAAATCAAGTACATTAGGAAAAGCTTTAGATTTAGAGGTCCCATATTTTGGCGATTTAAACCGCCATAGAGTGAGAAAGACCCCTCTGACAACGACTGTAGTTCTGTTTGAACCAGTTTTGTATTCACTCTGTCCATATTTGGCTAAGACCGCGCCCTTTCCTCTGATTGGTTGCCTCCGTGTAGAAGAGCCACTTGTGAGAGCACACGTATTTGTTATGTTGACAGCACCGGTTCGGGAGCAGGGTGGGAAGGCAGAGATCTTCGCTAACCTTGAGAAATTCAAATGACCTGATTTCAGGCCCCTCAGCAGATCCTCACTGGGATCGCGGGCGTGCTGGAGCCTATCCCAGCTATCTCCGGGCGAGAGGCAGGGTACACCCTGAACTGGTCGCCAGCCTCTCGCAGGGCACATATAAACAAACAACCATTCGCTCTCACATGATGGGCAATTTAGAATCTTCAATTAACCTACCCTGTATGTTTTTGGGATGTGGGAGGAAAACCGGAATACCTGGAGAAAACCCACGCAGGCACGGAGAAGAACATGCAAACTCCACTTTGAGGCAGATGTGCTAACCAGTTGTTCACCGTGCCACCTAGTACAACATAAATCAGTAAGAAATGTGACAGTAAATGGATGTGTAATATCCTGTCATTTTTTTTATTTACTCTCACAATTTTAATAAAAAATACCAACATTTTTGCTAAAAAAATGTTTTTTCTTTATGTCTGTATAGATTCTCAGTCCTCAGGTCATGGAAATCCGCAATGGTTGAATCGAGACAAGTGGACTGTTATATGTTTAATTTGGTGTTGTTTTTCTTGTTTCCGTTAAAAAAAATGAATTGAGCAGGTTTTAAGTAACATTTTAACATTCCAAATCTGTCATAAAAGTGTGAAATAAGTTATATAATGAAACTAACAGGAAGGCCTTGATATTGTTGTGTCAGCAGGTAGCATAAGAACACATCTTGTGCTTTCGTCTCTTCCTCAAAGTAAGGATAACGTGATCCAAAATGGCTTCCCTGCCCTAAAGAAAAATACTAATGACACTATTATTCTATATCAGAAATTAACAATGTGCAGCCCTGAAATAGGAGCAGCTAGTGAGGTGTCTGTCCCCCCGTCACTCCCTCCCTCCTTGACATCAGTAATGACATCAGTGGTGATTATATATAACCAGTTGGAGCCCTCCGGCACCCACCCGCTTAGCCAACTGTAGTTGATGCCGGTGCCATCATGCGTGAAATTGTACATCTGCAAATTGGACAATGTGGCAACCAAATCGGCTCAAAGGTAATTAAACTGAATGGTTGAAATGATTATATACATATGTGTGTGTGTGTGTATATACATAAATCTCTGATGATAACAGGCTAGTTTTATTATAATGAGTTAATTGTTGTAAAATAATTGGCCATATCAATTATGGTGATTATACCTGATACAGTGTGTATTTATTTTGCATTAAAAATGTTCCATTTTAAAATGGAATTAAAATTAATAAATGTATTTTTAACCCAAAAAAAACTTAATGCATCTTGTTTATATTATATGTGCACTAGACAAAGAATATATGCCTAAAAATATTTTCATAATTAATTAACAATTTCTTTTCATAACATTTGTTAATTAGTGGTTCTGTCAGACAGTTACATTGAAACTAAATATATAAAAAAATTATGCTATGCTATGCTATGTCCAACTTAATAGCTAATAGATGGTGATGATTACATACTGTAATACACATTTTTTTGTTACATATGTTTCAATCTATTTCACCTTTTTAAGGTAACATGTTTCATTTGGAAATGGATTTTAAACCCCCCCCAAAATAATGCATTCATATTATGTGCATTTGCCAAGAATTTAAAATCTGAAAATATATAAATTGTATTTTTATCATGTATTTGTATGATTTAGTTTTTAAAAAATACCACTGTCAAACTGTTTTAATAAGACAAAAATACTATTTAGAAAAAAAAAAATCAAAAACCTGTAATATTGGCTGTTGTAAACAGAATGTACGGTAAAATACATTTTGTGTTAAACTGGGAGTTTGGGCCATCCTGGTTCTCCACCAATATTCTGTAATAGTGTGAGACTCACTATGACTCAAAGCGTGGTATCGCAGTGCCAACAACAGTGAGTGACGTGGGTGTTTTCTACCAGGCATTTTGGGAGGAGATAAGGGCGAGATTGGTATGGGTGGGTCATTCTGTTTTTATCATGGCCAACAAAACAAGAAAGAGGAAGAACGAGATAATAAGCGACACATACAGTATGATATGTCAGTCAAGTGTTCTTGCCTAATAGAGTTGGCTTAATCTTTTATGTACAGCACACAACCCATAGTGTAAATTAGAAGCTTATCACAAATGACAAACTTATGTTTAGAGATGTAAAAAAATGTAAGGCCCTCACTCACAGAAGACGATATGTTCATGCACATGGAATCACTGTAATGATCTTCAATTGTGCCTTTTCCCTTTTAGTTCTGGGAAGTGATCAGCGAGGAACACGGGATCAACAAGACGGGCATCTATGAGGGTGACAGCAGAGTCCAATTGGACAGAGTCAATGTCTACTTCAATGAAGCACACGGTAAGGCGTCATCAAGAGAGTCCAAGACGGCCTTACTGATGATGAAGGCGTCTCCATTCTGTGTCCAGGTGGTAAATATGTGCCTCGGTCACTGCTGGTTGACCTGGAACCTGGAACCATGGACAGCATCAGAGGCAGTCTCATCGGTACTCTTTTTAGGCCGGACAACTTTATTCATGGTGAGCTGCGTATCCAAAATGTTATGAATACAGTGGTGCCTTGAGATACAAGCGACCCGACTTAGGGGTTTTTCTTAGGAGATATGAGCCGTCAAACGATTTTTTTTTTCCTTGACTTATGAGCACAAACTTGAGATACGTGCGCTGCACAGTGGCAGTGAACGCAATTTAACTTCACAATAAGCATTAGTTTGGCTAATAGTGAACAATTTGTCAAAAAAGAAACTTCAAGAAGTTTAATGCCACTTCCAGTCGAAGTTTACTGTCTTACTTAGCTTAACATCAAACAAAGAGAATGACATGTCTGCATGTATAACCTGCTGCACTATTTGTGTTCAGATAGCCGTTGCTTAAAGGGTAACACCTCATAGACGTAGCCCACTGTAGCCCATGGGTTTCTCATAGTATGCTAGCGAAGGCTAGGTGATTGTTTCAAATACAAGTGTAAATCTCTTAGTTGTATGTTTATTTTGACAGTAACCTTTAACTGAGGGTGACAAGAAGCAGCTTGAAGCATCTTTTTTGAAGACGATTTACTAGTAATTATATCTGCCAAACTGCCGCTTGTTGTGAAGTTGAGTCACCCGCCACCATACAGCACTTATACCTCAAGATTGCGCTTGCAAGTAAAAGCAAAACAATCGGGCGACCGACGACTCGAATCTCGAAAAACTCGTAACTTGGGTCACTCGTATCTCAAAGCACCACTCTATACTGAAAAAAATATGATTGCCTTTTGTGCCTTCTGCCATCTAGTAGAAAAGCATTTAATTGTCCTGCCTGACACAAGAGGTCGCTGGCATAGATAGAAAAATATACATGATTTGTAGAGAATTAATAATTTGGAATTATTAAGGGAAATTGGATACTTGCCCGCAACAGTGGGTGGGAATCACTGTACTGCTTAGTATAATAACAGGTCACAGCAAGTCACCTTGAACTACCTTGTAATATACAAGGTCAACTGAGCAGGTCCTGTTTTTGTTGATCCAGGCAACTCAGGTGCTGGTAATAACTGGGCGAAGGGCCACTACACAGAGGGGGCGGAGCTGATAGAACAGGTGATGGACCGGGTGAGGAACGAGAGCGAGAGCTGTGACTGCCTGCAGGGCTTCCAGCTGGTTCACTCCCTGGGCGGGGGCACAGGCTCCGGGATGGGAACCCTCATGATCAACAAGATCCGAGAGGAGTACCCTGACCGCATCATGACCAGCTTCAGCGTCATGCCCTCGCCGAAGGTCTCCGACACAGTGGTGGAGCCCTACAATGCCACCCTGTCGGTGCACCAACTCCTGGAAAGCACGGACGAGACCTTCTGCATTGACAATGAGGCGCTGTATGACATCTGCTTCCGCACGCTCAAACTCACATCGCCCACATACGGGGACCTCAACCACTTGGTCTCCATGACCATGAGCGGGGTCACCACCTCCCTGAGATTCCCCGGGCAGCTAAACGCCGACCTGAGGAAGCTGGCAGTCAACATGGTGCCTTTCCCCCGCCTCCACTTCTTCATCCCAGGTTTCGCGCCGCTGACGGCGCGCGGTAGTCACCAGTACCGTGCCCTTACCGTACCCGAGCTCACCCAGCAGATGTTCGACGCCCGTAACATGATGACAGCCTGCGACCCCAGACGGGGCCGCTACCTCACCGTCGCCGCCGTCTTCCGCGGCAAGATGTCCACTAAGCAGGTTGATGAACAAATGCTGGCCGTCCAGCAGAAGAACAGCAACTACTTTGTGGATTGGATCCCGCACAATGTCAAGGTTGCCGTGTGTGACGTCCCACCGCGAGGCCTCAAAATGGCCTCCACGTTCATCGGCAACAACACAGCCATTCAGGAGATATTCCGCCGAGTGGGCGATCAGTTTGCGCTGATGTTCAGGCGCAAGGCCTTTCTCCACTGGTACACGGGTGAGGGCATGGACGAGATGGAGTTCACAGAGGCCGAGGGCAACCTCAATGACTTAGTGTCCGAGTATCAGCAGTACCAAGACGCCACCGCCGACATGGAGTACGAACTGGAGGACGAAGACGAGCAGGAGTCGCCCGTGATGTCTACGGCCACAAGTGTCCAGCCTCGAATGGAAGCTACGATGGAAACAGTGACAGAAATAAGTAGAGAACCTGTGGATGAGGATAGACCTTGAAATGTCTGGCATATTTGTCTCACAGTTCTGAGGACCCGGGTTCAAATCCGGCCTCGCCTGCGTGGAGTTTGAATGTCCTCCCAGTGCCTGCTGTGGTTCTCTCCGGGTGCTCCAGTTTCCTCCCACATCCCCAAAACATGCAATGGTAGGTTAGTTGAAAACTCTAAATTGTCCATAGGTGTGAATGTGAGTGCAAATGGTTCTTTGTTTATATGTGCCCTGTGATTGGCTGGTGACCAGACCAGGGCGTACCCCGCCTCTCGCCCAAAGATACCTGGGATAGGCTCCAGCACGCCCGCGAAAATGGATGGCTTGATGGAGGGCTTCAGCTCCCTTTGGCCCTTCAGAATAGTATAGACTACAAGTTGCTGGAGGGATATTGACTTTGCATATAGGTGTCACTGTCTCTGTATTCATTAAGTAATCTGTATTTCATTTTATTTGAGATTAGTTTGTTCCAAGTTTTTCTAGTGACTTTACGCACATGTATCATTGAAATATGAACAAAGTTGTCAAGTTACAAGAAAAAGTTGCCATGTTACAAGAATTAAGACGCAATTTTATGAGGAGAAAAGTTGTATTGCTATGAGAATAAAGTAAAGATGTTGTCAGATAATAGTCGGAATGTTATGAGAATATAAATCGTAACATTTAGAGAATAAAGTTGTGATGTTATGTGAATTAAGTCTAAATGTTACTTGATAAAAGTGTGAATATTACAAGAATAAAGTTATGAAAATAAAGTAATACAGTTCGAGAATAAAGTAATTAAGTTATGAGAATAAAGTCAGAAGGTTTCGAGAATGAAGTTGTACTGTTACGAGAAGAACGTTGTGGAGTTGGAAGACTCAAGTCGCAAAGTTATGAGAATAAAGTCGCAGGGTTACAGGAAAAAAGTTGTAATGCCACATGAAAGAGTCGTAATGTTACAAAAATGAAGTCGTGAAGTTGCGAGACTAAAGTTGCAAAGTTATGAAAATGAAGTCGTAGTCGTAGTAGTCGTGAAAAATTTTGTAATGTTACAAAAACAGTCGTAAAGTTGCGAGAATAAAATCATGTCAAAATACCCAAATGTAATATGCAAGAGTCTCAATACATTCATCAGGTGATGTAAAATTATGAAATACTGTTCCTCCGATTGCCGCTCAAAGTCAGCAATAGTCGTGACACAAAATCCGACTTTATTCCTGTACTATTATGGCTTTCTCGGAATACTATTAAACAGTAACTTCATGAGCCACAACAGTCCTCATCTTGGCGCATTCGTTTATTCTCACAGTATTACAATTTTTGGTGTAAAATTTAAACTTTACTCTCATGAAGTTACAACTTCATGTATAATTCTCTCTTCTTTCTTTCACAACTTTGTCATAATGTTTCAACTTTATCTTGTAGTGTTATTCTTCATTTTGTCTCTTTTCAGCGGGGCCCTAATACGCCTTTGTGTAACTCAACTACTTAAAACATATTTTAACAGGACTCTAAATGAGTGATGGACCGTACTGACGCTGATAAAGCGTGCTTGGCTGTCACACTGTTTCCTCCCACTGTGAGTGGCCTGGGACTTTGAGATTACACGTTTTACTGCCTGGAGCATCTGCGCCATGTGATAAGTGCAGAAAAAAAGTACTTATGTACTCTGTTGTAGTTTTATAACCAATTATGAATGCTAATTATTTTTCACCAAAAATACAGCATTATTAAGTTCAGCTCAGTTCAGAAAATAAGGTTCGGAATGAAGAACACTCAGAAAGATAAGGAATTCCATTTTTCCACTGAGGACAAAGAAGGGCACAAAGTCCTCTAACAAGGGCAATGACCCACTCTTTGATAATCTATGTTTCTAAATTTTACATACAAGGTGCAACAGTCATGGTAAATTCCTCATTATTGTGTTAATATAGAATAGACAAATAAAGTCATAATGTTACAGGAATAAAGTCGCAGGGTACTTGGAAAAAGTCACAATGTTTCGAGAATAAAATGGCATGTTTGCTTACGTTCATAATTACAAAAAAATGAGAATAAAGTCACAACTTCCAAAAAAAGCATAATGTTCCGAGAATAGTCATATAGTTCTGAAAAGAAAGTTACATTTTTGTGTGTGAAAAAAATCACAAGGTTGCGGGAATAAAGTCAGAATATAATTAGAAATAAGTCATAATGCTACCAGAATTAAGCTGTAAAGAGAAAGATTTTGTAATGTTCCATGAATAGTCGTAATGTTACACAAATAAAGTTGCAATGTTATGAAAAGAAAGTATCGCTTTGAGAATAAATTTGCAAAGTTGGGAGAAAATTTGCAATGTTGCGAGAAAAAAGTTGTACTGTTTTGTGAAAAAAGTTGTAATGTTCTGAGAATAAATTGTAACTTTACCAGAATAAAGTCGAACATTCAAAAAAGTAATCCTGTTGTTTACATTTTTTTTTTTTGTGAATTAAAGTTGTAATGTTGAGAATTAAGTCACATTTTGCGTGGGGAAAAAAAAAGTTATGTTACAAGAATAAAGTTGTGAAGTTGTAAAAGCGTAAAGTTGCGGAATTAGTCATGTTGCTATGGGAATCAAATCTAATGTTATGTGAAAAAGCTACAAGAATAAAATGCCATTTTTGAGTGAAAAGCCAGAACAGTCACTGTAAAGTCCTGTTAATATATATTGAAAACATAAGTTGCAACCAGATATGGATTTCTGTAAAAACTGTAAGTGATCCCTAATGTCGACACTGTGTACTCAGCAGCCTAAACAGTCCTTGTTCTTCCAAGGTTGCACAGACCTTTCAACCTTCCATGGGGGACAATTGTAAAACATTGAAGGTTATTTATGCAATACTCACTAACAGGGGACCAAAAAAAAACAAAAAAAAACATTATGGAATTTTGACATAAAACAGGGTAGGCCAAAAGTATGTATATACCGTTTAAATGAACTTGTTTATTTTAACAGGTACTGTCACCAATGACAAGAGGGAATCAAGGCAAAAAAAACAAAACAAAAATTGATTAAAGTGAATGAAGGAAAGACATAGCGGTTCTGAGGGAAGGAAGGCGGGAGGAAAGAAGGAAGAAGGTCAGGAAGGAACAAAAACACAGTTCTGAGGTGGAAGGAAGGATGTAGGCAAGGCAGGAAGGCAGAAAAGCAGGTAGAAGTGATGGAAGGAGGCAATGAAGGAAGGCAGAAAAGTATGTTTAAGCAAAGGAAGAAAGGAAGGAAAGGACGAAGGAAGAAATACACGAATGAAGTTAGAAATGAAGGAAGGAGAACATGAGGAATGGTAGAAGGAACGATGCAAGAATACAAAAGCAACTCTGAGGGTCGTTAGGAAGGAGGTCAGGAGGAAAAAAACCTCAACGTACTAAAAAAACAACAACAACCCTGCACACCTGGTTAAAAAAATGCCTTCCTATTATGTCACTCAGCTCTATTTTAATACGGTATCAGCTGCCTGCACTAGCGCACTGCCTCTAGTGACTGACAGGAGGCCGGTCACGCGCCGTGGTGCATGCCGCCGAACGCCGGAAGTGCGTCATCACGGTCACATGACAGCTGCGTAGAACGGGAGGAAGAGGGAGAGGAGAGAGCAGGAAGGAAGGAAGGAAGGATTTGAACCCGGCCGGCATCTCACACACGTCGACCGGCGAATTTCCTCCATCCATCCGACCCCAACTCGGCGCACTATGAAGATTTGGACCTCCGAACACGTATTCAAGTGAGTGCTCGTTGTGGCAGCGGGTTCATTGTCAAGCTACAGCAGACAGCGTGAACATGCCATTCATAAAGCGGAACATCCGGGTGCTTAAGCAAAGTAGCTAAGACTTTTTTTTTTTGTCGTCGTTTTCGTTGGACATAACGGTAAACAATGATATCATAGCTCACACTCGTGAAGTTTATGGTAAAAAACAAAACAAAACGTAGTGTGTTGAAAAGACGCATGTGTATGAAGTCGGCGGCGTCTTTATCGCGTAAGCGGCCAGTGCCGTCGAGTAACCTTTCCCCTAGTTTCCCTGCTTTTTTCCCCCCCCCTCTCCGACTCTGTGACCTCACTAGCCAATCGCCCTCGGGGCGCGTGCACGCGTCTCCATGGAAACGAGACACTATCAGAATCAGAATCATCTTTATTTGCCAAGTATGTCCAAAAAACACACAAGGAATTTGTCTTCGGTAATTGGAGCCGCTCTAGCACGACAACAGACAGTCAATTGACAGAGAACACCTTTGAGACATAAAGACATTGACAAAAACAAAACAAAAAAACAATCAGAACTATATGACTACTGACCTTCGACGAGCCTTTGTAACCGAAGGCACACTGACTTTGACCTTTTGTTCAACTTTATTACCCCTACGTCATGGGTTGTCAAACTTCGTGTGTTCAGGGACTTCTTACAGACTTCTTTTTTTTTCCCTTTTTCCAAGGACCCCTCTCAAAATCCCAATGCCAATTAAAGGAAAAACTATGGTGCACTCCTAAATGCCATCATGGAATGTTTTTGTTTTTGAACCTAATTTCTCATGACCTGTGTAATAGAAATTAACTTTCCCGATCCCCATTCAATTGAATTTATTGTCACCAACTAATGTGCACCACTTCCACTAACAACATAGAGTAGCTGTGACCAGAGAGGAGCTAGTTTACAAGTTTTGCCAACCAACCAATTTGGTCACTGTATTTACTTTACCCACTTATCTGACCGCTCTGGCGACTCTTTTTCCAATAAAGTGACTAGCAAGCAGTGTTGCGCTAATTACTTTTAAAAAGTAGCTATAGTTGATGCAATACATACATTAAAATAACAAATCATGAAGCTATAATTTAGTAATGATTATGTTGTGAAAATTAACAGTTTGCATAATTATTTTTTTTAAATCCTATGACATACTGAAGTAACTGTCCCGTGGTAATCCACTTGATATAATTTGAAAAATATGGAAATACAAACAAATAGTTTTAGAAATGATTTTCTATAAATCGGCAGGTTGTCTGTTTTTTCAACAGATTTAGGACAATCGCGGAATGTGAAAATCACATCCGTTTTTCTTGTTCAGGTCAGGTTATTATGCTAAGTTGATTTTGTTTTCTTTTAAAATCTGATTTTCTTACTAAATCGGTCGCAATTTTATGACATTATTGGTTGATTTTTGTTAATATTTGTCATTTTTAAGAGAAAAAAATTCATTTTCTCACACGCTCCCAAGTTGAGAACCCCTGATATAAAGCAAAAATACCTGTACATTTAAACTACAACATAAAAATAAAAGAATGTGGCCATAGTTCAACCGGAGTGAGGAAAACCAATGTGATATTTGGATTTAGCCCATCAAAAATGTCCTAAATCAGCTAAAAATAAACTTAGCGTTTGTTGACCAATGTAATTGGGATAATTTATTTCGGTTTCGGCCAAGAATTTTCATGTTCCTACTCGAATGTCATAAGTATAGTAAATATTTGAATGAAAAACACTTCTGGTTCATAAATATAAAAAACAAACAAAAAACAAGCCAATGACAACTGGTAATTACTGCACTGTGCAGCTGTATTCATTTATTTAAAATCTTTGAATGTGAGCTTGACTGTTTAATTTTCATCCAACAGTCACCCATGGGAGACGGTGACCAAGGCTGCGATGCAAAAGTATCCCAACCCAATGAATCCCAGCGTGTTCGGGGTAGACGTTTTGGACCGGACCGTCGACAAACAGGGCCGCCTCCACAGCAAAAGGCTTCTCAGCACTGATTGGGGTCTTCCCTCTATTGTAAAGTCTGTGAGTATCCCAAACCAAAACCTATTCCTGTCTTTGGAAAGAAGAGTTGGACCTGCTCTCTGACTGGAGCATAGTAGTTGTGAGTGCCAATTTTGTCACGGCTGTGCTACAACCCGTGACGGCATGTGATGTAACTTTCCGAGTTAAATCGAGAGCTCACAAGAACGCTAAATTTGTTGGCACCCGTCTCCTGTGTCGCAGCCCTCATGACCTCTGCAAAGATGAATAGCTAAAGTGAGCTAACGCGCGGCTTCACCGTCTGACATACATCATCCAGTTGGCTGCTGACCTCTACAAGGATGTCTTAGATGTGCTCGCCGTCTCCGATCATGACTATGAATATCCTTCTTTTTAATTAATTCTTGCCTCGATCAGTGATGCACACTGTCTCTGTGAACAGGATGCGTAATCTGATTGTCTGTCCTGAGCATTGATAGACATGCATCATTTAGTGCAGGGGATGGGAACCTCCATCCATCCATCCATTGTCTGAGCCGCTTCTCCTCACTAGGGTCGCGGGCGTGCTGGAGCCTATCCCAGCTATCATCGGGCAGGAGGCGGGGTACACCCTGAACTGGTTGCCAGCCAATCGCAGGGCACATGCAAACAAACAACCATTCGCACTCACATTCACACCTACGGGCAATTTAGAGTCTCCAATTCATGCATGTTTTTGGGATGTGGGAGGAAACCGAAGTGTCCGGAGAAAACCCACGCAGGCACGGGGAGAAGATGCAAACTCCACACAGGCGGGGCCGGTCCTCAGAACTGTGAGGCTGACGCTCTAACCAGTCAGTTGAATGTTTTTGGCTTTTATTTTTTTATATAGCTTCCTTTAATGCTACAGATTTCTCACCACTGATTTATTTAGCTGTATCTCTAATGGTTAGCAGTTCTGCCTCAGTTCCGTATATGAATCTCGATTTAGGCCCTCCCATGTTGAATGTGATGTGTGTGTGTGTTTTTTTTTTGTTTTTTTCCTCTGCGGCTTCCTCCCACATTCCAAAAAGAACCAATAGGTTAACTGAAGCTTGTTAAATGTCCATAGGTGAGAATTTAAGTGTTAATTGATGTTTGTCTGTAAGTGCCCTGCGATTGACTGGTGACCAGGATGTGGTGGGTGGACCTTGCTTCTCTCGCAAAAGTCAGCTGGGATAGACTCCTACTCACTAGCGACCCAAATGAGGATGCTACAGAAATGGATGGATATTTAATCATTATTATTGATATAAGCAGTATGGTTGATTGTCCTGAGCATGTCTGCCTCACAGTTCTGAGTTCAAATCTCGGCTTGTGCCTTTCCGTGTGCCGTTTGTATGTTCTCACTGTGCTTGTACTCCAGCTTCTTCCCACATTCACACAACGAGCATAACAGGTTCATTTAAATACTAAATTGTCTATAGGTGTGAATTATTGACTGGTGACCAATAAAGGGTCTCCCCTGCTTCTCTCGTGTACCCTGAGAATGTAGCCTTAATCCAGCCAACTAAAAAAAAAAAAGCTTAAAAAAAAAATGAACCCCCTTTGACATCTGTTCACAGATCATTGGCAACACGCGGACGTGCACATACATTCAAGAGCACTCTGTTGTGGATCCGCAAGAGAAGCGTTTGGAACTTGAGTCCACAAATGTGAGTTTTTAACTCATTCACTGCCAGTCCTACATATTAACATGGATATTTGAATTCAACAGCCATCAATGGCAGTGAATGTTTAGGTCATCTTGTCTGACAATGAGAATGATATTCAATAAAAAAAAAAAAAATGCCTTCACAAAGCTAGTAATGCTAATTTTGGCAGTTTTTAATGCGCAAACACCTTTTTAATGGTTGTAAAGTGGTGTGCTAATGACCTTTTGGGGAATGAAGACTTGCCTATTGTATAATGAAGTGTACTTTTACAGTACTGTTGACTCATCTGACAACTTTGTCCTTTTGTGATACTGTACCTCTCCCTGCACTGTAGATCACGTTCACCAACTTGGTGTCTGTGGATGAGAAGTTAACATATACACCCCACCCTGAGGATTCTAAAAAGTAAGTTAAGAGAAGTGTAGTAATCCAATACACAAGACTGACAATTCATTAATATTTTTAAAAATTATTTTCTATAGAACTATCCTGACACAAGAAGCTATCATCTCTGTAAAAGGAGTAAGTCTCAGCAGCTACCTGGAGGGCGTGCTCGCAAGCACCATCTCAACCAATGCGGGAAAGGTAGAAGGTCAACTACACATTCAAACTAAATATTGCTTGGTCCTTGCACGTAAATATGAGACACAACTTTTAGAGGATCCAGAAAATATTGAAGAAGGAGAACAAAGGCTTACCAAAAACAAAGTCTACAGACAAACAAAAGTTTTGGTTTTTAGTCCGCTTTTATTTTATTCATCAATGCTTTTTCTATAGTGCTTGACCTCATTAAGGTCACGGGTGAGCTGGAGTCTATCCCAGCTGAATTTTGGCGATAAATGCAGGGTACACCCTGGACTGGTCGCCAGTCAATAGCGGGGCATGAATAGACAAACGGACGTTTAGACCTATGGACAATTTAGAGCTTTCAATGAAGCTCAACGCACGTTGAACTATGAAACCATGACAAAAAAATTGTTAAAATGAAGCTTCTGACAAATAAACTCAAATTAATCGATTAAGCGCCCAGCCTCACCGCTAATACGACCTGGTAAGCTGTGAAATGTTGCTGGTTGATTTACATCTTCAGGCTTTCTCTAATGTTCCACATTTTCTCTCGTTCTTTCCAGGGCCGTGAAGCCGTCGAGTGGGTGATCCGACGGCTCAACACTGAAATCGAGGAGCTGACAGCAACGGCACGCGGGACCATACGCTCCCCCATGGCCGCCGCCACCGTCACTGACAAATGACCCCCGCTTCCTATTTTTACACCAAAGCCTCCCCTCACCCCCGTGATACTCCGACACTGCCTGGTGCCTCTTATGTGTTATGTATGTTATGTAACAATGTAGCTGCATAGAAGCAGCAGGCTTTGGTGGAGTCTCAGGGACCGGTGGTGGGCACTCAGGGAACTGCGGACATGGGGGGTAAAGGTGCCAAAAGCCTCTTAGGCTGGATTTACACTGCATGGTTCAAGTGACAAGATTGTTTTGTTCTCAAGTGGCACAATTGGGATACATGTCATGGCAGCATAAAAAGAAAAGAAAAAAAACACAGGGGATCAGATATCTTAAGATCAGAAGCAGGACTCTTCCAAAAGTAGATAGAAATCTGTATCATATATGTGCCAATGTGAGTGAGGAGGAAACGCACAGATGGGATATACCACATCAAAGCCAGCTTGTCGTCATCCAAATCCAACAATTGGTGAAGGAAACTACAGCAAAATCAGAGATGTTTAAACATGGTCCAAGTATGCTACATTTGAGGTGTGTCCATCAGTAAATATGCAAAATAATTGCATACAGCGGCCAGTGAAATAATGCAGAGGTTACCCTCATTTAAATTAATAGGAGTCAGCATAGGCTAACTAAAACGCTATGTCTACTTCTGTGTTGTCGCTGCCAGCTGTTGACACTAGTGGAGTTATTTCAGTGCAATTTTGGGCATCTGCATCTTGTTCCATGTTCTTCGTCAGTGTGAACACAGCCATATTGGATATGTGTCACTTGAAACTAATGTGAAAATAGAAAAAATAAAATAAAATCGGATATAGGCATGAAATCGGAATTGGGCACCTGGACCAGGAGTGTCAATCCAGCCTTAGAAAAGCACCATAGCCAACAATGTTGTTATCGGGCACATGTCAAGCAAATGTGCCAATTGTGGCATGAAAAACAGTTGAGCGCACAAAGAAATGCATTGTCATGGTGTTGCAAAAGCATCCAGACAAGGAAATGGTAGACATGAAAGTAGTTTCCAATATGGGAATGCTTGTGTACATTGAAGCGGTTTTCCGTGTCAGAGGACACAGTAAATGGCACAATTTTTTTGTTGTTGTTGTTGCTGGAGTTACTTCTTCAACACTCTTCTGAGAC
The DNA here is from genome assembly GCF_024500385.1 of Phyllopteryx taeniolatus. Taxonomy (NCBI): domain Eukaryota; kingdom Metazoa; phylum Chordata; class Actinopteri; order Syngnathiformes; family Syngnathidae; genus Phyllopteryx; species Phyllopteryx taeniolatus. The sequence continues at coordinate 19,891,912 of NC_084510.1, forward strand.
CTCATTGGTAAAATTCTGTACTGGGCACCAGTAAATAAGCTTGTAAATTATTAGGTGTTACTTAATAGTCAAGTATTTAAGTTGTATGAGAAGGGATCAAGTTACCTTGTGGCGATTGTGTTTTGATGAAGTCTAGAATGGTCGGGTAGTTAATATGCTTCCATGCATAAGCAGGCTGCTGCTTGGCAGGAGGCATTCTCCATTTGCACTTCCAATTAAGGAACACTGCTACATATTTACGAGCAGATGGAGCTGAACGTTCGTTTAGGTTTTCATACTGTGACAATGGAACAGTGTGGGATTGTGTTCTTTTTTTGTTCAGTTTTAGTATATTTCTTTGAATGTAGCACATTTATTTGAAATACAGACTTTTAGATGGACTGAGTTGGAAATTGTAACTTGTGCCTCTGTAAAATGGTCATGCCAAGTCTTGAGAATGTGCTAATATATTAAAAGCATTTTGATGACTTTGTAAATGTACTTTGTCAACTCTATTTTATTTCATATTCATCCATACATCCATCCGTTTTCTGTACCGCTTATCCTCACTTGGGTCGCGGGCGCGCTGGAGCCTATCCCAGCTATCTTCGGGCGAGAGGCGGGGTACACCCTGAACTGGTCGCCAGCCAATCGCAGGTTTCATGTTAATCGCCATTCTGATATAGATATTTATTTTCAAGTTTTAAACTAATAATTGACTTCATTGCCTGAGTTATTGGAACCTAACTAAATTACACTGGAGCCTGAAATCCACTGTTAAATGTTCTTTAAAATTCCACATTGTTAATTGTAACTTTATAATTTAAACATTTACGTTTTGGTGGGAGAAGCAGGTTACACCTAGGACTGGGCGACAGCCGATCGATCCCAAGGTACAAACTCACATTCACACCTATGGAAAATGTAGTCTCCCAAAACCTAACATGCATATTGGAATGTGGGAAGAAGCTGCAGTACACTTGGAACTCCCGGGGAGAGCATGCAAACAGACCAGCCCAGATTCAAACCCAGAACCTCAGAAATGTGCAGCAGATGTGATAACTACACTGGGCCGCCATGCTGCCCCTCAAAACTATTCAGTAACTATGGCAGTATTTTGTGGCAGTAGCATGTTCCTCGACCCTTTCTCAAACTATTACTGCTACATTTCTTATAAATATTGAATATAGAGTAGCTACTGTGCATAGCTAGATAGAAAGCTGTTGGATAGATATTGATAGATTAAATTTGTCAGTTTTAGGGAATGAGAAATTAAATCTGCTGTTTGTTTTTTTAAAGTCTAAACATTTAGCCTTGGATTTAGCATTGAAAATGACCACTAAACACTCGTCTTTAAAAGAGGTCTAAGTAATATGCGGCAGTTACTATACAAAGTTGTGTTTTTTTTCTATTTTCTATTCCTCAAAACACCGCGATGATACAGAATGTGACTTTTTACACGATGTCGAGTTTATTTTTGGTGGTTAGTTTGCAATTCACTCGTGTATGTTCCATTTAACGCCTACAGGTGGCGGTAATGCGCCACTATGCTGTTTTGCTGACCACCACAAACTCAGGAAGCAAACGGAATGGCTCTTATATTGAGCTACGACATTTTCAAGTTCTAACTTTTCGTCTGCTTACTTTTTAAATCAAGCTGGATAGCAAACTAACAGCACGGATTTTGATGAAACACCGAAGAAACTCAATTACGACGTACCTGCGCGAATCTTACCGTTACCGACGTTTTGCTTGAGGTTACCATGTTAATGGTAAGGTCGTCAAACGGGGCGAATTGACGTCGTCGTAAAAAACAATAACTTATTATTATACAATAGGCGGTATTATTAAAAGAGCCTACTTTAATCACCAGTGATGTTAGAGATCATCCATTTCGATGCCGATACTTTGTGGAAATAAATCTTTTGAATCAATTTTTTTTTTAAATCATAGCAGAACAGTCCAAAGTAAGTTCTAAATTAATAAATAAAAGGCAGGGATACACCCTCAACTGGTCATCAGCACATATAAACAAACAAGCAGTCACACTTGCATCCACACATATGGGCAATTTGGAGTCTTCAGTTAATCTACCGTGCATGTTTTTGGAATGTGAGAGGTAACCGGAGAAAACCCAAGCAGGCATGGGGAGAACATGCAAACTCCAAATGAGCGAGGCCGGATTTGAACCTGCGTCCTCAGAACTGTGAGGCAGATGTGCTTGCCTCCAGGAGAAGACATAACCAGAAAAAAAAGTGTTTTTTCAATTTAAATTTTACAAGAATGAAATTCTTCAAGAAGTCACCCATTTGATGAAAATGAAGTTGTAAGATTGCAAGGAAATATGTGCTACTTTTACAAGAATAAAGTATGAAGTGCATTGGCATAATACCATATTAAACGAAAGAAGGCCCACATTTGTACATGTATATGTAGATTCTACACGCTTGCTCATATTTCAGGTATTTGAGATATAAAAGAAACGAGACCAAGATAAATAATTTCAAACCTTTTTACACCAATAATATTACCTGTAATCTGAACAATTCAGTAGAAGAAATAAACTTATGGATGGTTCCAAATAGCAGTTAGTGTTAGCACAAAACTTTCAGGCTTCTGCTAGAAAGCAACAAAAAAAAAGAACGTGAATTTTATTTGGGATTAATCAGATTCTGGTTAAATAAATGGTGGCAGGTATGTGCTTACTCCCATTTAACAGAAGTCTAAATGTTAATGTGACTTTTGAGCATTGCCACACCCTTGAGGGTGTTCACACTTGTGCAACCTCATCATTTCAATTTATTGTCAATTACCCTTTTTAAAATATTTTTTTTCCCAGGTGAGTTGTACAAGTTATTTGTTACATTAATGGTGGAGCAATTTTTGAAATTATTTATCCTGTTCTCAGTTTTGTATAGCTCAGAAACCTGGCATTTGACCAGCGGTTTGTTGACTTTTCATAGCCACCATATCATCAATGGTAAAGTCATTCATGCTTCATTGAAAATACAACCTCAAACATTACCCGTAAAATAACTTCAGTACTAAAAACGTGTCTTCATTTCTATATGTGTTTGTGTGTGTGTACAGAATGTGTACTCTGCAATGGGACAAATGAAGAGATGTGTGCAAGCGCAGGGGGAGGCAATGGTGTCGGGTCATACGGTGAGTCCAAGTCAATGATTACATGCATGATACACAACTGTTTTTTTAGTCTTCAGTCTGACTTTTGAAACACTATCTCGCCTGCTAAGTTGGAACACACTGAGGAGGCTTCCATTTGAAAATGTTTGCAGGTAGGCCTCAGCAGGAGGTTTCTGCGTACTACAACAATCGATTTTAACTGCTGCCAACTTGTGAAACTAGCCCATAAGGTTTATTGACTAAAGGTGATCACATTGACTTGCTTTTAAGAGGTTTTCTTTATGATACTTCAGTTCAGCATTGTGTCACTATATTTGCCTTGTCTCATTATCAGTTCAATGTCTAATTCCAACCACTGTAGCAACAATTTGTTAAAAAAAAAAAAAAAAAAAAGCAATAAGCGAGTTAAATGACCGCTAAGAAACAGACAACATGACCGGAATCATTGTCATGTTGTTTTCTGTATAACCACTGAGCCAACTGCGCCGAACATTGCAAAAGACATGATGCCCATTAATACTGTATGTTGCAAATGCAGTGATCTATCCATGATGGAAACTTTTGACCTGGATTGTGTGCTTCCAAGCCGCAAATATTTTGCCAAGGTCAATGGAAGAGAGCTAGAAATGTTGATTTGCAGATTTCTGTGAGACGTCACAATCATCTCAGAGCTTTTAATTGGTGCAAAATGTAGGCCTGCCATCAGTGTTGAGAAATTTAATTTGGAAATCTAGTTGGTTACAGTACGCTTGCTATATGTTGAACGTCGCATGACTAAACCCAGAAAACGGTAGAGTTGACTTCCTGTGTATGCTACGCTAACAAGCATGACAACGTTTGATTACATGATTGTTTGATGCCGAAATTTTGTTTTCTTTATGGCTTTCTTTATGGCTGGTGTCTTTGGACAAAAGTTAAATGCATGTATATCATTTATTTATACAAATGTGATATGACATGTAATCACGAACAAAGCCTAAACATTGAATATTGTAATCTGTAGTATCTCTGTGATGACATATTGTGTTTAAATTAAAAAAAAAAAAAAGACATTGTAGACGTTTAAGTCCCCATGGTTCCTTTGATTTTGTCTCCTTCGGGATTAACCCACACTGGAAGGAAGTGCTTAGACCCGTTTTACTGAATGCGGAAGTACCGTGTTTTCGCGTGTATAATGTGCATTTTGTCCCCCAAGAAATTGTCAAAAGTCAATAGTGCACATTATACATAGGTATAGGGGCAAATGGAAAAACTTTAACATTTTATAAATGTATGCAGCCAACTAGTGGTTATGAAAAAGCTGTACACTTTCATTCCAAAATGCCAGCGCCACGTAGTGGTTATAAACTATATAGCCTACACTTTCATTTTTATGACAGGGGTACGTAGGACTGCATATATGTACAGTTGTGCTCATAAGTTTACATACCCTGGCAGAATTTGTGAAATATTGTTTTTTAATGACTGATGACTGAACAACAACCATCATTAATTTCTTTATGGTTATGTTTTGCTTAATGATAATACTTTTCTAAAATGCTTGACCGTTTAATTTGAATCCCATTAAAATAAAATAAAATGTGTTTCGCCTGGTCCTTATTGTTTTCTTTAAAGAATTGTACCCATTTTACAAATTTTGCCTGGGTAATCAAAAATATGAGCAGAACTGTGTGTTTTCTCATTTACTAAATAAAAGTAGTGCTCTGAATTTCAAAATAAGAGCAAGTAAATAAAAAAAAAAAGGATTACGTGTTCAAATGAAGTGCTTAATTTCAGAATAATTATTTGAAAAAAAACTATTAAAAAAACACAATACTTCATGTTTTGATCATATGGGTAGAAGCAAAATCATGCTTTCAAAAAATGCATTATACATAGGTAGAAGTGTTTTCCAGAATTTCGAGGTAAACTTTGAGGGTGCGTATTATACATGGGTGCGCATTATACATGAGAAATTGCAGTAGTTTACGCATATACCAGATTATAAATTATTCTGTTGAAAAATGGAATAGTATGTAACTATTTCAATTACTTCCTCAAAGTAATATAGCTAATTACATTTTGATTACTTTTCTTAATTCTGAATGAATGCATCAGTGGGACCCCCGGATGTTTCCTCTAAAAAAGTGGATTACAACTAGATCATTAATTTGGAATTAACAACATATTTCTTGTTAACACAAATAATAAACTGATAACAAAACCTGATGAAATGTAAATAAATGATTAAAAATGTGTTGTTGCATTATACACTGTATGTGTACAGCATGTGCAAACCCACCATACCATATCATGTTGACCTAATGACAAATGTGTACAATTTAGACAATAGCGCTTCATATGACAACCCAGATAAGTGAATGTTTTATAAAAAGGCCAAAATTAAAAAGATGAAAGTGTTCAAATGTCAATATTCTTTTATGTGTTCAAAAGTGTAATTATGAGTCTAACTTTATCAAAATCTCAGATAAACTAAGAGATTACACCACTGCTGGCGCTAATGTCATTCGGACTAGATAAATGCGGGCAAATGATGATGCGATCCGGACAGCCCTACTGTATTGTTTTTTTTTTTTTTTTTTTTAATTGAACCACAAAAACATGGCATGATTGTCAACTAAGAAGCAAATTGCTACAAAGAGAGTAAACGGGCGCTATAATACAGGAGAAAGTGAGGATATTTTGAGAGACTGTTGGCAATAATCAATCGCCCCATTCACTGACTTCACCCTTGCTTTTTGGCGACAGAGACTTATTTTCCCCCCCTCCCCCGCTCTCAGGCAATCTCTTTAAAGCATCCATGGCACACGTTCTCTTTCTGATCCGGCCTCAACCGTTCCTGGCTCTCCTGGGGAGGAGGAAAATGTCACTAGACTTTGGGGCGCGCGAGGTGTTTGCGGCGGCGCTGGAGGCTGTGCAGCCGGACATCGCCATCCGGCAGAATTTGGAGCGCCATGGCAACTCCTTGGTTTGCGGCGGTCGCAAGTTCCCGCTGAAAAACAATGTGCACATGGTGGGCTTTGGCAAAGCAGTGCTGGGCATGGCCACCGAGGTCGAGAGGATTGTGGGAGACCACTTGGTGGGAGGGGTCATCAGCGTGCCGCATGGCATTCAGCACGCATTACGGGAGCACGGCAAACAGTAAGCAAAAGCAACAATATGGAAAAGTTATTTATATTATTATTATTATTACTAGAAGTTTGATTTTACAAGAAAAAATTGTCATATTAAGATAAAGTAGGAAGATTACAAGAAAAAAAAGTTACATTTTATAATAATAAAGTCACAAGGCTGTGACAAAAAAGTCAGAATTTTGTTTGAATAATGTTGGAAGATTACAGGTAAATTTGTGAGAATTAATATTTTACAAGAATAATGCTGGAATATTAAAATCGCAATTTCAGAATTTTCTGAAATGTAATATTGCAAAATAAAAGTCATCTTTCCACGAGAATATTAATTTAAAAAACTATTAGATTAAAAATAAAAAGTTGTAATCTTGTTACAGTAATAATTTTGTGATGAAGTCATATTACGAGAATAAAGCTGTCATATTACAAGAAAAAAAGTGGTATTTTAGGAGGGGAAAAGTCAAAAGACAAGTTTTCATGAGAATTTGTGGAAAAAGTCGAAATATTATAAGGAAAAAGTAATAATTTGGTGAAAATTGTTTTTCGTGATATAGTCTCGAGGTATTGCTTGTAAGGAGTCAGAATTTAACGAGAATATTATAAGATTGCGAGAATTAAGGTGTAAGGTTAAAAAATATAAGATTACAATTAAATAATTGTCATTTTAAGGAAAATAAGTTGTAATACTATGGTAACAAAAGTAGTTTTGTGATGAAAGTCATAATATTAGGAGAAAGAAGTCAATTTTAGGAGAATTAGTCTGTCAGGCCAGAAGTCTTATATTTCTGAGAAAAATGGAAAATTTTACAAGGAAAAAAAATGTAATTTTGGAACTGTGATATGTTGTAATATTGCTTGAAAGAAGTCTGAGCTTTACGAGAATATCAGTTTATGAGTGAAACTTAATTTTGTGAGAATTACGTGTAATATTGTGAGAAGTCATAATTTTGTAATGAAGTCATAATATGATGAGAACAAAGTCATACTTTTATGAGTATTAAGTCGTATTACAGAGATAATTTGTAAAAAAAAAAAAAAAAAGACAATTTACGATATTAGTTTATGTTTAAACAATTTGAGTAAAAGTGTCCTTGTGGCAATTAATATTACAAGAAAGAAGTAAGTAGTAGTAATTTTATGACTCATAATAATAATAAAAAAAATAACATAGTTTCATGAGAATAAAATCTTACAGGAAAGTTTTACGATAATAAAAAATAGAAGAAAAATTTCCATGAAATGATTCATAAAATGTTCCAAACATTCCCAAAGATGCTCACTTTGTCTTCAGTTTGACACAATGATGAAAGATGGATAGTTCTTTATTACTTTTTTTTTTCTTGACTGTCAACATTGACACCACTGTGGAGGCACTCCGACTAATGATGACATTTGTCTCTGCAGCCACCTGCTTTTAAAGGAAAGCAGTTTCATCCAAGTCATGGAGGGCGCTCAACACAACCTGCCCGACGCCGACTCCCAGAAGGCAGCAGAATGTATCGCTCGGCTAGCAAGCGCATTGACAGAGAAAGACCTGCTTCTCGTGCTGATTTCAGGTACACTTTAGGTATTTTGTACAGTATACCCCTGAACACCATCCAATATAAGAACCCTTTGGGTGATCGCCACTGTTGATGAAACATCCAGGTGGGGGCTCGGCGTTGCTACCCGCACCCATCCCGCCAATAACCCTACAAGAGAAACTGGACGTCACCCGCAAACTGGCGGCCGGCGGCGCCACCATTCAGGAGCTTAACACGGTCAGACGCGCCTTGTCCGTGTTAAAGGGCGGAGGACTTGCACAGTGCGCTCACCCGGCTCAGGTAATTTACGCTTTTACTTTTTGTTGAATTTCCCTGTGAGGGATTATAATTTGTAAAATAAATTATCTAAAAAATTTCCATCCATCCATTTTCTGAGCCGCTTATCCTCACTAGGGTCGCGGGAGTGCTGGAGCCTATCCCAGCTACCTTTGGGCAGAAGGCGGGTGTACACCCTGAACTGGTTGCCAGTCAATCGCAGTGCACATAGAAACAAACAACCATTCGATAAATTATGTTTTAATCACTCATTGCAGCGTCCTGCTTTCAGGCTATGTACATACACATAAAAACATTCTCTATTCAAACCATTGGCATGGTCCAATGGAAAGCATGACTCTCAAAATATCGAGTTTGTTATAGCCAAGCCAAAGATAAATATTTTTTTATATAAACACAGGAAGAGAAATTTTGGGAGAGAATGTACCTGCTTTTTATTTTAGTGAGTTTTCTTTTCATCCAAAAACAAGGACGTGGTTGATATGAGTTGTTTTTCATTTTATTGTGATTTTTCTTTTTATTTAAGTTTTTTTAATACAGTACAAAATGTTTTCTACATTAAAACGGAAAAAGTAGAGGTACATTTTCATATTAGTGTTTTTTCATTTTAGAAAAGAAATACAGTATAGAACATAAATTTTTTTTTGTATTTTAAAAACAAAAAATATGAAGCTACGTGATTTTGCTTTTACTGTCTTCACCTGTGTTTTAGATTAAAAAATTGAGACACATGCTTTTCATTTTTGATAGTCTTTTCTTTTTATGTAAAAACTGAAAAGATAAACACAAATTATATACTGTATAAAAGTGAATTTATTTTTTCATGGACGCGTCTTCAGTGTGCACTCTTTACAGGTGGTGGCGCTGATACTGTCGGACGTGATCGGCGATCCACTGGACCTGATAGCGAGCGGCCCCACAGTGCAGAGTCCAGTGTGTCGTGAAGAGGTGCTGGTGGTCCTCGAGCGCTACGGGTTGCTGGACTCTGCACCTCCTTCTGTGAAGGACGTGTTGGGGAAACTTCGTCCGGGAGAAGAAGTTGAAATGAACAAGGCGGGGCACGTTCTCAATACCGTAATTGGTTCCAACAGCATTGCTCTCCAGCACGCGGGCCGCCGGGCGCTCGAGCTTGGTTTCTGTCCAATTGTGCTATCACCAGGAGTGTGCGGTGACGTGAGGTCAGTGTCTCGTCTTTACGGTCTCCTGGCCCGCTTTGCCTTATCTCATGGGGAAACTCCGTCTGAGCTTGGCAAAGAGGTGCTGAAGCTGGGGCCGGAGGTGGGCGTGGAAAGTGGGGAGCTTCATCTCGTCATGCAGAGTTTGGAGCAGGCCCGTTCACAGGGACGGGGCGCCGTGTGCGTGCTGGCGGGGGGTGAGCCCACCGTGGAGCTGACGGGTAATGGCCGTGGGGGTCGCAACCAGGAGCTGGCTATGAGAGTGGGACTGGAGCTGAGAGGCTTGCAGCTCTCTCTGGACAGTCCCGTCTTCCTGAGCGGTGGAACCGATGGCCAGGATGGGCCCACCGAGGCGGCTGGGGCTGTCACCGATGCGAGGTTGTATGAAGACGCCCAAAAACAGAAACTGGACATGAGCAGTTTCCTTAAAAACAATGATTCTTTTACTTTTTTTACACATCTTTCTGGTGGACGTAACTTACTTGTACCAGGCTTAACCTGCACCAATGTCATGGATGTGCACATCCTGCTAATTCCACAAATTGCCAAATAGGACAGAGAGTATACTGGAGCTGAATCCACTACACAGAACAGTTTCTATTTGTGGGGGTTCGGGATCATGGGCCCACCCGTGCCCCCCACAAATGTTTCTAGTTCCCTGTATTAATCGTTTAAACCCAAAATACACCACAAACAATATTCCTAAAACACTTAACCCTAACACTTTCAAACTCATCTTATGACATTAACCCTAAAAATAAATAGCTGACATATGATTTTATTAAAAAAAAAAAAAAGTCAGCGGAGTTGTTTGCAACCTATTAAAAAAAAAAAAAAAAAAATTACAGTGGTGCCTAAAAATATGAGTGACTCGACTTACGAGCTGTCGTTCAACCATTGTCTTTGCATTTGATTTGCAAGAGCAGACTTTAAGATGCGAGCGCTGTATGGTGGTAGTGAACTCAACTCACTCTACAATAAGCAGCACTTACTGTTTTTTTGCCACTCTCAGTTAAAGCTTACTGTCAAAATAAACACGAAACAAAGACAATTCCACCTTGTGTATGTAAAACAGCCAAACAACTGCCTAAAGAAAGGCGCTGCGAGCTTAATGCTAATGCTAATTAGCATCTAGGTTGCAGTGCTTTAACCCTTCAAGCAACAGATTGACGGTTTACCAAAAACGTAGACAGACAATATAACAGTACTCACAATCATATATTATTTGTCCTCTACATATTAGTAGGGCTAATATTAGTGCCTTTCTGATGAGCTCAGAGAGGAGTTAGACATTATGAGTCCCACTGAGTCCAAGGCAGAACATGCTCCATTGCAAAATGATTGACTTCTGTGAAGAAGCAAGGACTACCTAGAACTCAGTGGGAGTCATGATAATGCGTCAATAAACAGTATACAGTATGTCTGTTTTATATGTCCACAGGTTGCCAGGTGGTTTAATTATATAATTACTGTATGTTTTTATGAAGTACAATATTTATGGAGTGCTATTTTTCCTCATTAAAATGTACATTACAACAGTTTTTGCTGTTTTTTTGGGGGGAAAGGCTGGAACCACTTAATGGATTTCCATTTATTTCAAAGGGGAAAGATGATTTGAGATACAAGTGTCATAGCCGGAGAGTGTCATGGCCGCCGCATATGTCCTTACTATGCCAAGTGGTTGCTTGACAAACGATGCCGGCTGCGAGTTGCGATGTTCCATACTTTTTTCAGTTAAAATGAATTGACATTACATTAAAGTAAAAGTTAATATTCATCAAAAAATGTTGGAGGTAGGATGTATGTCTACTGAAATTGTAACAACAAAGTACTCGTGTGTCTGTTTTACTGGTTATCGTTACTATTCCTATTTTGTAACAACAGGTTAATTTACATGCGCAATCCTTGCATGTTTTATTTTAAAATTAGAATGCATTTGTATCCAACATCAGGAGTACTCACATATTTTGGTGCATCTTCTGCCACCAAAGATGATGTACAGCCATCTACCGCCACAGCTCATATATCTTATTACTGCAATAAGGTTCCATTGTTTGTTTTCTGGCGGCACGGTGAATTACTGGTTAGAGAGTCTGCCTCACAGTTCTGAGGACTGGGGTTCAATCCCCGGCCCCGCCTGTGTGGAGTTTGCATGTTCTCCCCGTGCCTGCGTGGGTTTTCTCCGGGCACTCCGGTTTCCTCCCACATCCCAAAAACATGCATGGTAGGTTAATTGATGACGACTAAAAATTGCCCGTAGGTGTGAATGTGAGTGCGAATGGTTGTTTGTTTGTATGTGCCCTGCTATTGGCTGGCAACCAGTTCAGACCTGCTCCAGACCTTTCCCTGCATCATTTTGACAAGTTTATCCATCTTTAGCTATTAGCTGGCGGCATCTTAGAGGGTTACAGAATTATGATACTAAGAGGACAAATTAAGTATTATTTAAGGTATTTACCCTGTTACCTATAACCTAAAATCTGGGGTATTTCACAAAACTAATCGTGAGCACTAATAAATGATCAAATGTAACCTGAGGGTGCTTAACAGTATTTCATTAGGTAATTAAAGTACCTGTATAAAGAGACTGTTCTAAATTTGAATAAACATTCCTGTTTTGTTATTTCTGGGAAAGGTATTGCATATGTTGGTTCTGCTGTCTCTTTAGATAGCAACGTCAAACAGGTTTTAGAATTTGTTTCACAAAGGAAAATGACTGAAGGACGCTGTTTCACTTTACTAAGCATGTCAGTTTTTATTCCAAGAATGGAATAGTTCAATGCCTATTCAATTATTGTTCTATACTGTTAAATATTTTTTGAGTGACTATTGACTATAAACTGTTATTTGTTTGTTTACAAAATAGAGTTCTGAGTTTTTATTTTGACGTTTGAGATCTGATTAAACTACTTTAAAAGACTTTTTATTATTTTTTACCATGGTTAAAAACAGAATTGGCAAAGGCAAATTAATCCATAGATATTTTTGATGATGGCACGTCAAAATTTCCTACACTGGTACTCTGATTCAGGCTGGGTTTCATATAATGGTACTCTGATTCAGGCTGGTTTGATGTACTAAAAAACATAAAATGACAAATATTGAAGACATAATTTATTAATGATTATGACTGTTGCACAGAAATGTTCTTGACACATTTTTGAAAATATGGAAAGTCAGACAAATTTGGACAAATTGTTCTGGAAGTGAATTTTTATAGGTTGGCAGCTCTGATTATGGTTCCAAGATACTTAGGAATTTCTCCAAAAAATAAATAGAAGCCATTTATTTCTCAACTCATCTGAGTATGGCAGGTGATGGAAAGCTTTACACATGACGCAGCCATGTTGTCACTCAGCCAGTTTACCCAAGATAAGTGGGCGTGTACCAAGCATGAAGTGGGCAGGTACTTGAATTTTTTTTTACTTGCTACATCGCAAACACAAAATCTGATCCGGTCGTTTTGAAAGCCTTATGCTTATCATCTTTTGCATTGTATCGACCAACCGCATAGATGTCAAATTTAAACCAGATCAGAGACTAAATTTGACCTATGTTATGCAGAAATCGGTGGGGGGGTGCCTTTTGATGGAACGAGACATTTAAATCAACTTTCCCTATTGAATTGAATGGAAATGACAATTCGAGTTTTACCCAATTTCCTGTAAAATACCAGAGTGAGTCCACTCTAGGTACTGCATCTCGTTAAATAATCAGACACAATATTTAGAATCACAATAATCAGACACAATATTTAGAATCAATTCTGTATTTACAATCTTATTTTCAGTCAACTGTACAGTTTATATGAACTGATGTCAAACTTTTTTTCTTTAAATTTAAAAAAAAAATAAATCTGAATTTGAACGTTCATTCACGGTCCCTGGGAGTTCCTAGAAATCCATATCGATGGCACAACAGTCCAGCTAATCCCTATGAGACTTGAATGGTTCCCCTGCCGTGTTCCCCCTGCAACAATGACACAATGACATTATGCAACACACACTCACACACAAAACAGTGGTTATTGCTTGCGGATATCTACCATCTGCCCAGGCCAGTCGTTATGTCAGATGTCCCCCCGTTCTGCCCGCTCCCTGAACGCCACAACACGACAGCAATCATCTACCGCTGCGTTAGCAACCGGGTAAGAAACGTAGAAAAGAAGAAGAAGAAAAAAAGTACTCACCCTGCCGGTAATACATATCGTTCACCGTGTTCCCGTAAACCTTCCATGCGAAGTGAATAGCCAGGAGACTGAAAATTAACCAGCTGAGGAGGATTTTGAATATGGACACTCTCATGTCGTTGGCGAGCCAGTCCTCCACGAATTCGGACAGAAACGACAAACAACCATCGGCGATACGGGACAGAAACTCAAAGTCCCAAGGCTCCTCCATAATGCCCGGTTACCTTCCAGCTTTTGTCGAATAAACAGGGAAAGTCCTTTTATAAAACATCGCTCGATAGGTACGGGTAGGACAACAATGCCAGCCAGTTCGCCGTAGCGAAACAGGCTACGCTAAACTCGCTTCGGAAGTGTGGTGAGGGATACGAAGTTACGTAGTTACCGCACCTCCTTTTTTTCAACAATCTTTATTGAAAATATTCAATGTACAATAACGCACAAAAATACAGTCGTTAATTAGTTATTTATACATCAAATAATCCCTCAAAAGAGACATGATCATTTAAACTAAACATATTAAATGAAGAGCATAAAATGATAATTTTAACTGCTTTTTGGGTACGTTTTTAGAGTTCATGCTGTCTGGTGTCCTACAAAAAAAAAGGGGTTGAATGACTAAATTTGGATTAGTGGATATGAAATTTAGCAATAATAATTATTACATTGATAACATAGACTAGTTTTGTTGCTATCATTATTGAAGAAACCAAACAATATTTTTTTCCATTGAAGAGTGAAGTCTGAGTATATAATATTAATAATAGTATCTATAATTAACCGGGGTAAAGTTTTCCAGAATTCGTTAGTACTGCACAGAGATATTGCCAGAATAGGTGTACCAGTGTTTCAGGGGACATTTCACAGAATCAACACAAATGTCTTTGTAGGTCGACTCCACTCCCCTCCGTTATGCATATGCGACGTGACGTAATTTACGTTGGGTATTTCCGGTGGTCGGATGAGTGTATTGGATTTTACGTAGTTTACGTAGCACATTGTCAACTGAAACGAGCTGGTGTCAAAAGCATATTGTGGTTAAATTTCGTTCGCCTGTGCTTCCGAATCGTTGGTCTCCCGGGAGAACTCCGACTTCCGTCTGGCATGGGGTGAATGAAGACTTCGAGACACTTGGCGTTTGGGCTAATTCGATTTATTGAACAAGCCTTAGTGTCATAGCAGCTGCTACATTGCCAGAACGACGAAAAGCCCCCGAAAACCCCGGGATCTCAGTTTATCAAGGTTCTAATTCTCTGGGCGTGGAATTAGCCCCCTCCCTGGTTGCATCCGGAAGGATGCTGCTCCTCATCACCATATTTGGAATCTCACTCGCCAGCTGCTGTCTCTTCCTCTGGTCAATCTTTCTCCCCTGGGCCCTTTGTTGCGATAATGAAAAACAGTTCTCTTTGAAGATCTGGCCCGGTTGTAAACCCCCGACAGTTCTCTGTCAGGGGGGGGGGGGGCAGGACAACCCAATATACATATAACTGGCTAAAGGATGTACAAAGAAAAGATAGTTGGTGTGAATACCAGTCTCAAACCATTTGACCCCCCCAAAGGAAGTCTGGTTTCAGTACTATTGAAATATACTACAATATATAGACTACAATCATTGCCTATTACTATTATTACAAAGTTCTGTCTTCTAGGTCTTGAAAAAAAGCGTCCTTAACATTTAAAACTGTTTCGAAAGAAGAATTTGCTCTTGCCGCCGTTTTAAACGTACCGTTGGGGTGGGGCCGTCCGGCGCAACGAGCGTGCCGATTGGGTAAATGAGCTTTGGCGTCACCGAATCCGGATGTATCTCGCGAGGTAAGAGGAACGTTTGTTTTCTTATCACTGACGGCTCCTAATGCAAGCCTGGCGACCAGCGAGAGACTTCATGTAGCAGTTTAGGAATCCAGCTTTCGTCTGTACACAAAATCGTAAGTTCAACCCGTTTTTGTTCTGATTGCAGCTCACTTTTGTAACGACTGTTAAGACGGGGACATTCAGTCAACTGATTGAGTGTGTCGCTTGCTAGCAGGCTACGCTAGCATCAACATTCACTTACTTTAATCCAATATATGCTATGAATTGAAAATAACCCTTCACCGTGGCGTGTCAGCTAACAGTACAAACATAGGTACTACTGAATGCTAATTATTAACGAAACGTTAACCTCAGGGTGACCAGTAAATCACAGTTAAATACTCGGCTTTCTGCATTTGTGGTGTGGTATTATCTAGACGTGCATAGAGAATTCCACCGTGCACTTTACGTTATAATATTCTAGCAGCAGCTTTTCTCTGTTGTCATGTGACAAGACGCTAGTATAATTGCTGCCATTCATTTATGCTGCTGTTGAAGAGTCTTGGGATGTCTTTTATGACACGACCCCAAATTATAATAAACTCGTCAAGCGAGATATCAGCAAATCACGTGAGATTTAGGCTCAGATTTAACTCAACACGTGTGTGCAATTGACTTTCAGTTGGCTTTTTTAGTGTTTTATTTGTGATGCTGCAGCAGAAGGCTACCTGCAAAGAGGACAAATGTGATGATTGCCATGGAACACTTAATGGAAGTTACTGACACACAGGAAAGCATCTAGTTGCTCAATATCCACCCATTTCTTTATAGCATTTAACCTCATTGACGTTGCGGGTGAGCTGCAGCCTGTCCCAGATGACATTTGGCGAGTGACCACCTTAGACTTATCGCCAGTCCGGGACCCGGGGTGAGCTGGAGCCCATACTATCAGACCTTAGTCCAGAAAAATCGTTTGTCCACCCTGGAGTGATGGCTAGTCAATCACAGGATCCAGAGTGAGCTCGAGCCAATCCCAGCAGACGTTGAGTGGGAGAAACGGGGTCTACCCTAGACTGGTAGCCGGTCAAGCACAGGGACGTGGGTTAGATGGAGGCTATCTCAGCTGTCTTGGCAAGAGAAGCGAGGTCTACCCTGGACTTGTTGCCACCCAGTTGCGCGACACATGTAGACAAAAAAAAGCATTTACACTCACATTATAAGCTATGGACAATTTAGAGTCTTCAATGAACCTAACATGCATGTTTTTGGAATGTGGGAAGAAGTCGGAGTACTCTGAGGAAAACCCAGGCAAGCACAGGGAGTACATGTAAACTCCATACAGGAGAGCCTGAGCCAAGATTCAAACCCATGGCCTCTTGCTAACCTCTATTTCACCTTGCTGCCAGCTGTTTTATTTTTCCTTTCCCCCCCTCATATCTCTAGTGACTGGGATGGTATCATGGACATGGACAATCATCAAGAAGGAGAGACACAGGGAGTCAAGATTTGTGGTCCACTGATAGAAGGCAACACACCAGGTATCCCAGCAATCCCCTGCATATTTGCGGTCCACTACTCACAAATTCACCTTTTTAAGTTTAGCCTGGGATTTTAGTGGAAGTTACAGAGAGTCTTCACCGCACCATAAAGCTAATAATACTACACTGTTCTTTCACCTCCTTATGACATATCCCGTTTGCCATTGTGTTGTCATCTCGGCAGCAGACACCCTGGCAACCTCACTTTCGCTTTTAGGGAATCACATGTTTCCTGATCTAGTGGCTAGGAAGGCTGCACATGATGAGGAGCAGACACAAGATGTTCCAGAAGAACCCCCCCAGGACACAGAAGGCTCTCATCCTCCCCCGGCGACCGAGCCAGAAAGCGAGGAGCCCCAAGACGATGTTGTGGACGGTGCACAAAGTGAATCTGGAGAATTTGTTGTCACCGTGCTGGCCAAGGCCAAGCTGGAGGAGCAAGGCCTCGGCGTGAAGGGTCGCTCGTCGCCACTGCTGGAGACTGGCATCCAGGAATCTCCCCCCACCGCCCACGGCGTGTCCAACCGTGACGAGGACGTGACGACAGAAAGTTGGCGGCGGCACAGGAAACACGTTTTTGTGCTGAGCGAAGCCGGAAAGCCCATCTATTCACGCTATGGCAGCGAAGAAGCTCTGTCGTCTACGATGGGCGTCATGATGGCGCTAGTGTCCTTTGTGCAAAGTGGAGATAACATCATACGTTCCGTCTACTCAGGTGAGTGTCATGAAAATACACCATTTGTATGATACATTTACATTTATCTTAATTTTATTTACATTTATGCTATTATATATGTTTTACAATAAAAAATCAAGTCTTAATTTTTAAAATACATTTAAAAAATGTGTTTAATCGCTCTGCTGGTGACTTATTAATATTACGGTTGATTGATTGCATATCAAAACACTTTTGATATGTGACATAATACAATTTCTGATATATAATTTGTAGTTGTATCTAAATTGCAATTAACAAAGACAAGACAACAAAGGGGCGGCACGGTGCGCGACTGGTTAGCACAACTGACTCACAGTTCTGAGGACCGGGGTTCAAATCCCAGTCCCGCCTGTGTGGAGTTCGCATGTTCTGACCGTGTCTGCGTGGGTTTTCTCTGGGCACTCCGGTTTCCTCCCACATCCCAAAAACATGCGTGGTAGGTTGATTGAAGACTTTAAATTGTCCGTAGGCGCGAATGGTTGTTTGTTTCTGTGCCCTGCGATTGGCTGGCGACCAGTTTAGGGTGTACCCTGCCTCTCACCCGAAGCTAGCTGGGATAGGCTCCAGCATGCCCGCGACCCTTGTGAGGATAAAGGGGTACAGAAAATGGATGGATGGAAGACAACAAAGGTACATCAATAAAGTACTGAGGAAAGGCATGTGATTTCTTTTTGTTGTGCGTAGATTTTTGAGAGGGAAAAAAGAATGTCCTTTATTTTGTAAAAATGCTGTAACATAACAAAATGTGATAAAGTGCTGTGAATATTTAATATTTACCCTCTACTGTAGCCGACTCATCTACTTCACTGCGCAATGACGATAATAGCATGAAGTCAATTCAACACTCATCACATGTTTTGCTATTAACAACACGGACACCTTGCTGAAATCAACAGGTGGTCGGTCGGCACAGCAAACTAGAAACACTGCCTCAAATGTGTGAAAATATTTAGCTAAACGAGAGTGTAAGCGCGGTCACTTGCAAAATATGCAAGTCTATCCTGAAATATAACAAAATCACGTGCAATGGACACTTTAATGAAAAGTGAGTGAGTGAGCGAGCTTGTGTTTGGACTCAAAAGCGCACACAGCGAGTTGACAACTGAAAAAAATATCAATGGCGTCATCGACGTCGACTCGACCAGCATGACCTTAGCGTTGACTACAAAAATTCCGAAGTCATTCACCCCCCAAGGCCTATTAGAGGAAATCCAGTCTTAACTGTTGAATTGCAGCTAAAAGTGTATTTCTACGGTGCGTCCATCAGAGGAGCACACTGTGGTCTTCCTCCAGAAAGGCCCCCTGGTGCTAGTGTGCGTGTCCAGCAGCCAGCAATCGGAGCAGCAGCTGCGTGGGGAGCTCCTCTACGTCTACTACCAGATCATCAGCATGCTCACGCAGGCCAGTATCTCGCGCATTTTCGAGCACAAGAAGAACTACGACCTGCGGCGGCTGCTGGCGGGTTCTGAGAAGATCCTGGACGGCCTCCTGGACCTGGTGGACTCGGACCCCAGCTTCTTACTGGAAGCCGTGCACTGCCTGCCGCTCGCCTCCTCCCTCAGGGACTCCCTTAGCCAAATTTTGCAGAAGGCCATCACGCCCAACCTGGTCTTCTCCATCCTCATTGCTAAGAACCAGCTGCTGACCGTGGTGCAGGAGAGGGCGGTCATCGAGGACGCACGTTTGGAGCCTGCTGACGTCCACCTGCTGCTCAACCTGATCGGCGCCTCCTCCGCCTTCCAGGCCGGCGAGATCTGGACGCCCATCTGCCTGCCGCTCTTCAACCCCGACTGTTACTTCTATGCGTACATCTCTTACTTGGACCCACCCGAGTGCACCGTGTGCCTGCTGCTGCTCTCCACTGACAAAGAGGCCTTCTACGCCGTGGCTGAGTGCAAGCGGCGCATCGAGGAGGCTATGGTGGCGCAGGGCTCGTTGGGCCTCATCGCCAAGGTGCAGTCATACAGCGTGAGCCAGGTGGGCGTCGCCGACCTCAGGCACTTCATGTACAAGCCCTTCGACGTGCCCGACAACCACCGCCAGCTCACACAGTTCACCAGGTCTGTTTCTTCTTATTTCATGTTTTTGTTTGTGGTGTTCTATAGTGCATGTCTTCATTAGGTCACCAGCAAATTGCAGGGTTGTGGGTGAGTTGGAGCCTCTCCCAGTTGACTGTGGCAAGCGAAGCCAGGTCTACCTTGAACTGGTCTAAATGCTGAAATTATTAATTCTAAACATGTTTAGGAAAGGTGCCTCTATGCAACTTTTGAGCCAGCTTTAGCAAAGCTTACTCCTCCTGACCAACCTATACGAAAGGAAAGGAGATATGTGACCCACAACTTCTTTAATTTGATTATTAAGCAAATATTTTGGAGGTAAAGTCCGCAAGCGAGAGACTTGCATCAGCAATACTTGCCGTTGCGCGATGAGTTAGGAAAACTTGAGTCGAACTCAATTGAAATGGTGCTGTCCTTCCTTATGTTCAAAAAGAGGCACCTTTTCATCTCCCCTTGACCCGATGATGTATTCCAACAAAGGTTAAGAAAAGGTGGTGTAAAGGTTAGGCGATTTTACTTTCTGAAGAGGCGTGTTTTGTGTGTGCGCGCCATGACTTTGTTTTATGAATGGTAACAGGTGCATACACAATTATGTATCATCTGCCGTCTAGTGGAAGAGCATTTAATTGTCTTGCCTGTCCACTTTTAATGGATCCTTGTGTATGACCCTAATGGTGACTTTGTTGATGTCACCAGCCCCGAGATGGAGGCCCCATACCACAACGAGGAGGAGAAAATGAGGCTGCTGGACCTTTATCGTTCCATGCACAGCCGCATCCACAGCAGCTCTCGACCGCTCAAGCTCATCTACCACGTGGCCGAGAGGGAAACTCTGCTAGCATGGGTGCGTATGTGCTATTCTACGCCCTTATTTAGAATCTATGGCACTTTTACAGAACAGTTCGGCCAATTTTTTTTTTCTTGTGAGCAAAAAGCAGAGAGAGGTGCAAAAAGCAGAGAGAGGAGCGCTGTATGCTGGCAGTGAACTCAACTCACTTCACAGCAAGCAGCAGTTTGACAGATCGTGAATATTTCTTCAAAAAAAGAGATGACATTCATAGTCAAACAAAACATAAAGCTAATTACGCAATGTTTATTTAACCAAACCACATAACTTTGCCTTTGGAAAGTCAGCTAGCTTAATGGTAACACACACCCCAAAACGCAGTAGATGGTCTTACTAATAACATTGGTGTTGCAGTGTTATGACCCATTAAGCAATGGATGTTTCCACACAATCGGTGCAGCAACGTATGATGTAATATAACAATACTCACAGGCATATATTCTTTATCCTCTGTGAAGAATGACTACTATTACAGCATCTTACTGAGGAGGTGAGACAGTCTCGTTGTACAGTATACACGTATGTCTGTATTATACTGGGCCGAGTTAGCCAAGGTGCACACACCAGAAGGAGCACCACAGTGTCCAATGAATTGAAGTAAAAAATATGGCAACAATGGTTGTTTCTTTACATTCTATTGTCATTGTAATTACTGTATGTTTGTTTAAAGTACAATACTATAGAGTGCTATTGTTTTCTTATTAAAAATACAACAAAAAAATGTTTGGCAAGAACAGTATAATGGCATTTCCATTCATTCCAATTGGCAAAGATGATTTGAGATGCAAGTGTTTTGAGTTATGAGCGTGGTCACAGAACAAATTAAACATATCTCAAGGCACTACTGTACTGGTAGAGGGGAAATTAATTGGCTTGTCGCTCTCTGACTCAGCCTGTGTGCGCTACATACAAACTAGCCTCAGTACACGTGATCTTTAGATGTCCCAGTTGCTCCACCACTCGGACACACTACTGGCAAGTGATCAGTGGTCACCATAGTAACAACAAAGATGACTTTATCTTTATTACAAAGCTATTGTAGCGATTATGTATGAAATAAGAATTGTAATTAATTTAGGATAAAGTAATAAACCGGGAGCGATGTTTGCGTTACTTCCGGTTTCACGTAAAATTTGATTTGATTGTTAAAATAAAAAAAAGATTTCAAAGGGTACCACGTCAAATTTTTCACGTTTAACTTTAGGCAAAATGACGACAAACCTTTTTAAATCAGTCTCAGAATCTGGAGGTTGCTACACTCGACAACATTTTGAGTCCTAGGTTACAGAGGTTTACTTAAATTCAGAACACACACAAAATATGACCAAGAGTGGAATTTTATGGTATATTTAATGAAACACACAACTACAACTACAAAAAGAAAATAACACTAAGGGTAAACAAAAGAAAGAAAATGGAAAAGAGGACATCGTGTGTGGTCGCTGGGCTAAACTAAATGAGCGTTTAATGTGTTGAGTCAGAGTCAGCCTTCTTGGGAGAAGTGGCCAAACTTTCTCTTCTTGTCTCTTTCGTGGCTCGCTGGCAATTTCAGAGCGATCCCGCTTGGCTGGGAGCGGACCCAGTACCTTCGTAGTAGCGGCTCTGATCGCTTAGTGGAGGCCCACGTTTAGGCTGGGAAGCCATGTCCCGTCGATCCTGGCTCGCGTTTACCAAGCCGTGTGTCCGCACAAAGGGGGAAACAAGGGACGGGTGACCGACGGCCAGCCCGGCTGGCGAGCTGCCCGCAAGGTACGAGGAGAGGAAAAACTCCCTGAGAAAGGTGCAGGGCGTAGGAAGAGGTAGTGCCGACTTGGAGAAGACCACGCCGACCAGCCTGAATCTTGTCCACAAATTTGAGTAAATAGGTTTTAAAATAATAATCTCACACACTCCCAACTTTGTACTCTCCCGTATAGAATCATTGTTTCAACTTTGGTCGTGGCAGATGGCTTGTTTATTGTTCAATACAACATTTCGTACTCTTTGATTTCAAATCATGAACAGCATTCAAAATCATGCAGAGGATCTGTCAAAGTGAGAATGGGGACACAGACACCAGGTGTAAGGATTGTTGTTTGGTCATTTTGCGCAGGTGACAAGTAAGTTCGAGCTGTACACGTGCTTCAGTCCACTGGTGACCAAGGCGTGCGCCATCACCGTCATCACCAAGCTCCTCCGGTGGATCAAGAAGGAGGAGGAGCGCCTATTTATCAGGTACCCGCCCAAGTACTCCACCACGCCTAACCCCGCGAAGAGCTTGCGGGGGGCCAAGGCGGAGCCGACGGACTCTGCTGACAACGGCTTCCTGTCCCTGCTATGAGGGGACCCATCAAACGCTCCATTTTGACACTTGTCAGCGGGGGACGCAAAAGCAAGAGGTAGGAACACCTTTTAATTTTCAGCCGGAAGCGGCGATGGACAGTGATATTTAAGTGGTTTTACTTAGTTTTATCAAACAATGAATGTATTGCATGGGAGACTTCTTTAACAGGATTATTATGCAAGTGGAGATGGACAAACGAGAATATCCTTGCAATAAAACCTCAGAGCCCCAAAAACTTTACCCCACAATTGCTCATAAGATAGAATGATAATAATAATAAACTGTTGTTTGTTTGTCATCAGTTTAGTACAGCCCTTAGAGGACTCAAGAGAGAATTTGGGTCACATAGAATATTATATTACGAGAATAAAAAGTCATATCGTTAGCCCAGTTGCATAGTTGTCTCAGTCATATTTGAACGTTTTCAGAAAACAGGACAAAAACACAACGAATTCAACAAGAAGAGTCCAGTTGCCTCGATTCAACCTTTGCAGATTACCAGGCCCTGGATAACTGACATTAAGAAAAAAAAGTTTAGCAAGTACATCTATATTTTTTATTGATGTTGTGTCAGTAAAGTTAGAAATGACTTACGCAATTATGTAAGTCGGCTAACGATACGTTTTCCAGATAAGTTGTACTTTTGTCCTGTATGTTGTATTTGTTTCTATATTTTGTCTTTTTTTTTTTCAAAATTTCTTTTTTTGTGTTGGAAGTAAGTTTGAATCTTACAAGAATAAAGTCGTATATTTTCAAGATAAAGTAATATTTTTTTCAGGATAAAATGCTTTATTTTAGGGGAACAATAAGTGGTGTTCTTTCAGGGAAAAAGTCACTAACTTACAAGTGGTCATATTTTTTCAAGAATAAAGTAATTTTTTTAAGATAAAATGTTCTATTTTTTTTATAGCTAAAACATTGTTTTTGCAAAGCGAAAAAGTTGTATTTTTTCATGAATGATTTTTCGCCAAATATGAATTTTTTCATGAAAAATAGAACATATTAAAATAAATTTTCATTATTGTAAGATTAAGACTTTTTTTCACCCTTAAAAAAATACACTCATAAGATTACAACTTTTTTACTCAAGGAAATTGATGCCCTTGTTAAATTTCAAATTTAATATAATAGGAATAAAATATGATTGTATTCTCATAGAACTACGACATTTTTCTCAGAATACTTTTTCATGAAAAATAAATACGACTATTCGCATGCAATTTATTTTTTTTTCTCTGAAAAATATTATTTTCTTCTCACAAAATACATCTTGGAAGATGCATCATCAAGATTCCCTTTTCATCTTTATAGAATTTCGACTTTTCGAAAGCTGCTTATAATATTCTCGTGATATAATTATTTTACAGTGTGGCCTTAATACTCCTTTGTAGTGCAAAAATAAAATATTTCAAACAGGAAATATTTATCTGTTACAACTCACCGTATTTAAGTGTTTTCATCAGCAGGACTTGAAACTATTTATCATTGTAATGTGCTTGGGTAGAGAATTCCTGAACCGTTTTCTATGTCACGTTTCTTAAAGATGCTCTTTATACAGCAGCCTCATCATTCATGTGTTGTTGATGTCACTTTAAATAGTCTGAGTCTACGCCTATGATAGTATTAAGAAATCCCCCGCCCCAGGTAGCACAAGTACACAAGTGTTAAATGTGCAGGGTGGGTTTGTTGTCACTATTTGCAGTTCTACAACCACACCAATAAAAATATTGTTAAATTAATACTAAAACTGTTGTCCATTTTATTATTGGAACATGATTGTTTTGTTGAGCAACTTTTATGGGGGATACATGGTGGTCGTCTACAATCGTGCATATACGTGTGTGTGTTTGTATTTATATGTATGTATATGTATATATGTATGTATATGTATATATGTGTGTATGTGTATATATGTATACATTGTGTATATATGCGTATACATATGTATACATATGCGTATGTGTATACATATGCATGTGTGTATGTATATGTGTACATACGCGCGTGTACATACGCGCGTGTATACGCGCGTGTGTATATACACGTCTATATACATATGTATATATGTGTATGTACATATGTATATAGACGTGTGTATACACGCGTGTGTGTGTGTATACATGCGTGTGTGTGTGTATACATGCGTGTGTGTGTGTATACACGCGTGTGTGTGTGTATACACGCGTGTG
>NC_084510.1:20219309-20326809 GCF_024500385.1 Phyllopteryx taeniolatus
CGATTTGTTAAAATTAATCGAGTTGAGTCTAAACTTTTTACTCGCAACTCAAAGCAAAAAACAGGCCAAAAAAAGTTAATCTCTCGAAAACCTCAAGTTGGGTCACGCATC
Organism: Phyllopteryx taeniolatus; assembly: GCF_024500385.1. Taxonomy (NCBI): domain Eukaryota; kingdom Metazoa; phylum Chordata; class Actinopteri; order Syngnathiformes; family Syngnathidae; genus Phyllopteryx; species Phyllopteryx taeniolatus. The sequence goes on from NC_084510.1 coordinate 20,219,421, forward strand.
TCAAGGCACCACTGTACTTGCAAAAATAATACACTTCTTTTGTCTGAAACATTGATTTAGGATTAATTATCCATTTATGAATGTCAGAAAGAATATTAATACATTTGAAGGGATCTGTAGTTCCTAATTGCGTAGGGAGAATTATTATGAGGATATTCTTGTCCGGGTCAAAATTGACCAGGACCATAATACAGTATGTGTGCATGGAAAATGAACAGTATGTAAGGGTTATAGTCACTCCTTCCCTAAAGGTGCAAGCTACTATGATAGCATATCAAACTCCACATGTGCTAAAAACAGGAGCCAAGAGGAGTCCCGCACTGGGATCGTGGCAGGAGCCTGATATTAATTAATGCTCCAGCGGGCCCTGTGGGGGCAGGAAATAAATTATGCAGATCATCATCCCAAAGTTAACTCATTACACACTTACAAGCTACTCCATGGCGTCTAAGAGCGAGCTCCAGCCAGCTGTCTCGTTGGGATGGAGAGGCGGATTGAAGTAGCCACCAGGGCAACGGAGACCAATGAAAGCACACCCCCCCACCCTCCCAAAAAAAGATAGCCCTGCACACACCTCCACTCCACTTAGTTGCGAGGGCTATTGACAGATGGCCATGCTTAAAAAAAATAACTAAATAAAAATTTTAAAAAGATGCGGGGTTCTCCGCTCGCTTTAATTGATGCAGGAGATGAGTGGAGAGCGGTGGGGAGTGAGCAAGAGACCCCCAAGAGGATGAGATGGGAGCCGCTTGTTCAACACTAAAGGCAATTATACCACAGGAGGGACGATAATGACAGGCTCGTTGTGTGATGCCGCCAATCGCACCACTGTGAAATGCCAATGGAAACCATAGGATGCTTTCACTGTTCCCCGACAGAACATAAAGAGCCTCGCAGTCAGTCAATTATCCTTGTGCCTGGAGTGGAAAGGAAAACTGTACCACAAACTGTCTGTTTTAAGGAGCGCCTATCATTAAGTAGGATGGTTGCTGTTATGCAAAGGCTGGGTTTGTACAACATGGCTCAAGAGACAATTCTTGTTTTTTTTCTGCTACAATGCGATATAAGGTGCATAAAGGGAAGTCCTCGGTTCACGAAGGTGCCGACATACAATGTTTCGAGGTTACGGACAACGTGCGATGAACTAGCTTGTTGGGCGTAAGAAAACGTGGTCACACGGCAAAAGAAGGCAAGCTCAGTTACCGCCGGACTTACTGTTTTTCCATTTGTTTTATATTTATAGCCTTGAGGTGTTTCTCATAAAATTTACTGTAATTTTGACTTACTATTAGGTAGGTTAGTGAAGGACAATAGCCTGTTCCGACTTTAGTAAAAATTCTGAAACTGCGTGGTAAACCGTAGAATATGCGAATGCACTGTAGCATTAATAAACAAATTAACATGACGTATCTCAATACACCGATCAGTGACATATACATATGCGTCGACTCAAATAAAAAACAAATTGCGGTAAATTAATGAAAATAGCACCGTGACAAGTGCCCACCATCTTGGTGGAATTTTCTAAAAAAGATGGAATGAGCACTTCAAACGTCTCTAAAATCCTCCACGATAAATACAATCATGAAAAAATGAATTGATGACTAAAGTACATGACCTATTCTACTGCCAACACTGCTCTTGTCAGGAAGAATGTTCAAGTTGCACTACTTAAGGCAAGTTTTTCAAGGAAAATAACGCAGCTAAAAACATCACGGTAATCAGAATCATCTTCATTTGCCAAGTATGTCCAAAAAACACACAAGGAATGTGTCTCCGGTAGTTGGAGCCGCTCTAGTACGACAACTGACAGTCAATTGACAGGGAACATTTTTGAGACATAAAGAAATTTTTTTAGGGGCTCGGCTTAGAGAACACTGGAATTTTGGTCCTTACAAGCTTAATGGTGGATATTTTAATCTGAAATTTAGGTAATTAGGCTTAACACGATCAGGATTTTTGGGGCCGATCACCGAGTTTAAAAAACCGATAACCGACCACAAGATGGAGGAATGTGTCTCTTTAAATGACCTGATCATTTACTGTATATACTTGTGTACTTAATTGCTCAAAAAATTATATTTACAATAAATAATGTATCTTTGTTAATCTATGTATGCCAGTGAGACATAGTGACAGACAGAACAAATGATAAATGGTCTTCTATTAGATGACAGGAAGTACATACAGTAATTAATGTATCCACTTTTTCTGACTGATTTTTGTTTGTTGGTGTTGGCTGAGATTTTTCAATTGTAAAATATGTTCCTTGGCTCCATAAAGGTTGGAAGTCACTGCTTTAGTCAGATCATGTATTCTAATCAGTCAGGTCAAAGCAACATTACATGACAGAAATAATGGGTGCTAACTTACTGTAATTAAATTACTTTATTTTTAATTAAATTACTTCACCCACACCGAAACTTTAGAGCATGATTTAACAGAACAGAATGTTTACGTCCAACCGTTCGTGGTACCACTAGCTTGCTAGGCTACATAACGTTTTGTTGCCTGTTTGCGAGCCGTATCGTATTCAAAGTACGTGAACATACCTCAAGCAAGCTTTAAACGAACGTCCTCTCCTGTCTTGAGCACCGATGACCACCAACACACGTTTTTCCCCATTTTGTCCTTATAATACAAAGTCGGCGCGCTCCGCTCTTGTCGTTGGCGCTACGGTAACGAGTGTATCCGGTCGCATTTGAGTTGACAAGATAAAGCCCAATGATCGTAAAAAACTGGATGCGGTGGTATCGGAATACAAGATTTTATTGAAGTAGTCTGACATAGTGCAATCGTGAAAGAGCAAATTTGTCTTGTAGTCTGATCCGGGCATTACGTCTTGTCCGTCCGTCTCAGACGTGTTGTCTGTTCCACACGGCCGACATGTTTTTTTATTGGCCGTCATATATTTCCAATACTACGTCAAAAGACGCGGAAAAAAAAAACTAGCTTTTGGATTCAAATATAATGTGCACGATGGCGACGCGCAGTAAATGTCTTTTGCGGAGCCGATCAATGACGTCATTGATCGGATCGGCGAATTATGACATTAAAGCCGATCAGCATAAAATGCTAAATATTGGCCAATACCGATCAGCCCGATAAAATCGGTGCAAAGTCTACAGGTCTTTGGGGAAGGGTTTCACCGAGTAGAAGACGAAAGGAAAGTATCGATTGCAGCTGTGGACATCTGTGCAAGGACATCAAAAAATGCGTTTTTTCTCGGTGAATACTGACATTCCACCGCAGTTTGGTATATTCCTTAGACAACTCATAGCAACTGTTATCCAAAAAGTCCCAAATTATTGAATTTCCATGCCCATAGTTGAACGGCGAAACGACTGATTTTACGTATTGTGTGTGGCACAATAAAGGCTGTCTGATATTGGGAAAAAAAATATTTTTGTAAAAACTACGACATATATTGCGAAATAAAATACAGAATAATATACGAGTGATCAGAAAATGAGCACTTAATTCTTTTCCTTCTCTGCATTGTTTGGACAATGTATAATAGCTTTAGTAGAAAAGAAACTATGCTCACTAGAGCACAAAAGTATACTGAGTCATTAGTATGAAGTCTACCTGTATTTAATTGCACTGTAGCACAGATCATTTTACATTTTAGACTTGGAGTGTGACAGGATGCACGTCTGGAAACAAAGATTCTCTGCAACTTATCTTTGCAGAATACAGATACAGTAATACTCCGCTATATCATGCTTCGCGGCCCCGCTATGGTGCAGATTTTTAAGTGTACAATTTGTACAATATTTTGTGTTATCCATTGCTCTCTCTCTCCAATATGTGTTTCAGCCTGCCACAATAGCAATTTTTTTTAGGAAACTATCACGATTAACGATGTTTTTTTTTATGCCACTGATATAATGATATTAGACGATAATGATTCAAGTACGCCGGCCAACTGGTTAGCACATCTGCCTCACAGTTCTGGGGACAGGGGTTCAATCCCCGGCCCCGCCTGTGTTGAGTTTGCATGTTCTCCCCGTGCCTGGGTGGGTTTTCTCCGGGTACTCCGGTTTCCTCCCACATCCCAAAAACATGTGTGGTATGTTGATTGAGGACTCTAAATTGCCCGTAGGTGTGAATGTGAGTGCGAATTGCTGTTTGTTTCTATGTGCCTTGCGATTGGCTGGCGACCGGTTCAGGGTGTACCTTGCCTCCCGCCCGAAGATAGCTGGGATAGGCTCCAGCATGGCCGTGACCCTAGTGAGGATAAGCGGTAAAAGAAAATGTATGGACAGATTCAAGTACATCCTTTTGAAGAGCAATCAACTTTTTATACTAAATAATATTGAACATTGACATTGTAATGTAGAACAATAAATAAAATAGCTTAAATAAATAAAAATTATTAATAAAACAGACCCAGGCTCTGATCACAAATCCATCCATCCATCCATTTTCTGAGCCGCTTCTCCAAACTAGGGTCGCGGGCGTGCTGGAGCCTATCCCAGCTACCTTAGCCTAGGCATCCACAATCCATTCACATATGGTAGCGTAACTCGCCCGGCGCTGCCTCCTAGTCTTAGTAAAGCTGTGTTCGCCATCTGTCATCCATCGCTCCCATGCCGCTCGCAACTTCACTTTGTTCATTAGTTTAATCAACACAGACTTTGTGTACACCTGAATTTTGTTCCTTCAATAATGCCGTGTACAGTTCCCTCCACAAGTATTGGAACGGCAAGGTCAATTCCTTTGTTTTTGTTCTATACTGAAGACATTTGGGTTTCAGATCTAGAGATGAATATGAAACAAAGGTTCAGAATTCCAGCTTTTATTTTATGGTATTTCCATCTAGATGTGTTAAAAAACTCAGGACGGAGCACCTTTTGTTTGAAGCCACGCACTTTTCAAGTACCGTAATTTCGCATGTAGAATTCCCCCCGCCCCCCCAAAAAAATTGTCAATAGTGCACATTATGCAAAGGTATAGGGGAAAATGGAAAAAACTTTCACATTTTTGTAAATGTATGCCTCCATCTAGAGCAGTGGTTCTTAACCTTGTTGGAGGTACGGAACCCCGCCAGTTTCATCTGGAGTTCTCGGAACCCTTCCTAATTTGAAAAATAAAATAGCGTTTATTTCAAACTTCATCCATCCATTCTCTGAGCTGCTTATACTCACAAGGGTTGCGGGAGTGCTGGAGCCAATCCCAGCTATCATCGGGCAGGAGGCGGGGTACACCCTGAACTGGTTGCCAGCCAATCACAGGCCACACATAAACAACCAACCATTCGCAATCCATCCATCCAATATTAAAAATTCTTGGTACAGTATACTCAAGTTAAAGTGGCCATTCCAACCAGACTCAGCATTTTGACAGACTGTCATTTTTGAGAAAGCTTGTCACATTGCTACAAATTGGTTGTTTATCTATATGTGCCCTGGGATTGACTGGAAACCAGTCCAGGGAGTATCTCCCCCCCCCACACACACACACACACAACAATCATACCTACACCTCAAATGCACATTACTGTGTTTAATAATACAAAATAAATGTTTACAATTGGTAGAATACTCCATCTAGCCATTCTCAATACCGCTTATCCTGTTCAGGGTCGCAGGGCGCTGGAGCGTATCCCAGCTAACCTTGGGCAAAAGGCGGACTACACCCTGAACTGGTCGCCAGCCAGTCGCAGGGCACATTCACACCATCACTGAGTGGGAACTGAACCCACGCTGCCCGCACCGAAGGCAGGCGAATGTGCCACTACACCATAAGTAACTTCGGAAGAATACTTGATTCTGAAAATATATGATAGCTGTAGCCATATACAAATATCTTACATATACTGTCATTTGCTTGGTAAATTGTATTTGCGTAGGTCATTTATATTGCTCATGTTGTACTGACCAGAAACCATACAACGTTGCAATAAAGCTGTACTACGTTCCATATCTATTTCTAAGGTTATCATTACTGGTACCCTTATCAGAAGACGCTGCTACGGCTACATTAGAAGTTTACTTTTTAACAAACGCTGTCTGCATGCATTCATTCCTTGTCTTTGCCTGTCGCAACATCCCTTGCTGTGTCAAGCCGTCTTTTTACACCGCTCACCGCACATTTGCCAAGAGGTGGGTGAACCGCGAGCATTTTTAGTAAATACGAAACAGAACAAAGGGGCTACTTGAGGGTATTGCAATTACAGCAGAGGAGGGGGGGAGAGAGAGAACAGGATCACAGTGGTGATGAGGAGAGGAAGAGGAGAGCAAAGTGAGGACTAGCTGACAATGATGCACCTCAAAAACAGCGTGGAAGTCCATTTGTTCACATTTCAGAACTGCTTTTCCACATTGAGATTGAAGTGGAACCTCAGTTTGTGATTAATCCTTCTAAAAAGTCTCACTAAAACCAAATCGTCAGAAAACTGAAGCCATATTTCTCATAGGAAAAAATATAAATCCAATTAATCTGTTCTAGACACCCATAAATGTTGGCAAAATACATTTTATAGAGAATAAATACGTTTTTACATACAAAAAATGTGAATAAATACAAATGACTAATGAAATTTACCTTTATTGAAGACTCTTGACATGAAAGTGAGGTGACAGTGAAGAGAGGAGAGGTTATTGTTTATCCAGGGTTACTTCCTTTTGTCTTTTACTGGCACTAAGACCAGCTTGAGAGTCACTAGACCCATTAAAATAAATAAATAAATAAAATAATAAATAAATAAAATCTGTCGTTGATGCAGACTTCTAGTTTTGTAGTTTGCTATGAGTTGTTGAATTATATCTTGTTTCTCCCCTCCTTTACCAAAGGGCTGGCACTCAAATCTTTCTTTGGCCCCATGGTGTCTTCTTTAGCAGTCAATTTTAAGAAATACACATGAACAAAAACTTTCAAAATGCTTCGGATGAACGTCCCGGTTGACACTCACTCAACGACAAAACACTCCATAATGTTGCACCTACGCATAGGATGCTTTGTGTGGGCGCTCAATTCCAGGAAATGAGTGACAGAGTCACGCGACTGTGGTACAAAATCCGAGCGGATGTATGAAAACTGGGTATTTAACTGACGGGAAGCATAATCAAAAATCAGATCGTAAAAAAACTAGGGCATACGTAAACCGAGGTTCCACTGTAATTATATTTGGAATAATGTGTTCCAGAGTCAAACTCGTATCCATTATAAAAACCTTTACTACCGGTAAGTTTCAATTCAAATTATAAAATTTCCAACAGTCGTAAATAGTGGCAACACAAGTTATCCACTGTTAATATTAATATAATTAGAAAATAGAATAGTCTTTAACCACTCTTGTTACTTTGATGACCAATACTACATAGCTGATGCACCTAATTGTTTGAACATTAAAGGGGATATATTATGGAAAACTTACTTTTTGAATGTTTGCATACAAATAGTTGGGTCTCTATAGTATCAGCCCACCTATCAGGTGTAAAATTAAAGAACCATGTAAATATTTTGTTATATCCCAATTTCATAAAATGTGTCTTTAAGTGAGTCGTTCTGCACTTCTCCCCCACTGCTGGGCTACATAATAATAATACATAATAATTGACACCACACCGAGTCTCTCTCCGCCCATGACTTGATCAACAAGGATGGGTAAAGATCCAGAGCCACTTAAAAATACTATATGAAACACTATCATGTAGAGGCATCCACATTCCCCACGGGTGCGACACCCCTGCAATCATGTGAATGCCAAAAGGTAAGCCGAGCTGCATTGAGTATTGTTGGATGCACAAATTCACGAGATGTACACATCTCTCTACCTATGCGCATTCCATTCGCAGGCATCCTTTTGGACACCATATAGGTCGGGCATCAGCAGGAGGATAGGCATGTGATTTAAAAAAAATAAAATTAAAATTAAAAAAAGATGCAGTTAAGGTTTACAACTACCTGGGGAAATGTAGCTCCTGTGGACGCTACTGCTTTATGTCATGAAGAAAATGTTTAAAATAGTGAAGTTACAACCACTCTACTGAGAAATGTGGTTGAACTAATAATGCCGATACTTGTAATGCCATTACTGCCTAACACTGCAAGGCATATTTTAACCCAAAGTTTTGGTTGAACTCTGCATGTTCTACTGTATAACAATGCATTAATTCCTGTAAAGAACCAAAAAGGGGGAAGTGAGGTCAGAAAGTGTTACGAGAGGTACATAAAGTGAGTCAGACAGTGCTCACTACAGGGGTCCTGCACAAGTGCCGCCCAGCATCTACCTGCAACCCCCACAGAGCACTTCATATCTGACCTCAGTCTGCATGTGTGATGCCTCCTACACACCCAAAAAAAACGTGAGCACACATACAGAGAAATGGCGGTGATTTAACACACCAGGACAGCAGTGGAGGCGTAAGCAACTCCGCCCTCACATAACCTCCCTACCACCTCCCCCGCTACCCCCACCTCCCCTGCTGAGGATCGCCGAGGCTCAGCAAGAAGAGCCACCGAGGGGAAAAAAGTAGGTCATGGCTGACCTCTGCGCTCAGCACGTCAAACATCCCGAGTGAGCCAAAGGGACAGGACGCGTCAGAACCCGGCTCCTCACAGCTGGGGGACGAACGAGCAACCCCTGGCACGCGGTCAGGGAGCCTGGGGAGCGGATTGGGCATGCTGGGACAGACACACGTATGCACACATCGTGGTTATGACATGAGAGGACAGGGGGGAGCCATAACAGGAATAAACTCATGCCCCCCGTGCTAAGGTGCTACTTTAGAACTCTGGACATAGATTACATGTGGGGGGACTCTTACCAATCAACACAAACAGTATATTCCATAACAAACCACAAAGTCATATTAGCCTAGGACAGCAGAACCTCTAACTTAAAGACCCTGTTAAGTGAATTCAGAGATTTGGTTCTAAATACATTATTATACATGTTTGAATTTCATTGCTGAAAACACGTGCAAAGACCGAGAACTGTGTAATACTAAATTGTGGAGCCACAGCAATAAAATGTTTTTCACTATTTCAGTTTTCAAAATTTTGGGGCCGTGGGTTTAAATGGCGCCCAGTGACACAGTTCGGCGTCCACCATGAATTTCCCCTCCCACACTTTCTAACTGAGTGCGTTCATTCCATCTTTGGCTATCCAGCGCAATTGTGAGTTACTTAGTTATAATTATTTGTCCCATTTCTACCACTACAGCGTGCAGTTAACTATATAGTGTAATATAGTATATGCCTACACACCCCAAAAATTATTTTCCCTTTACAGAACAGCTTGGTGTTGTTATTTAAGCACCAAAGTGTTGTGTATTTTGTGTTATTCAGGCTAATGTAATATATTGAAACGTGAAGCATTTTGGGTATATAACTAGCAGGAAACGTGCTCAAATGTCTATTATGTAGTGTGAGCCACAGGCTGAATAACAAATGCTGCTGTGTTTAATGAACGGTTAACTTTTTCTGATGTGTGTCCGTTATGTGGACCCACACACGCACAACAGCAAGCAAGGCGGTGAGGTATTGGAAGATGTCACCATGGAAGAATGGATTGGAATATAAATGTGTGACAGTACCACAGAAAGGTAACCTGATGGTAAAGAGGAATGGAAATGGAACTTCCTGTGATGTCGCTGCGAGACAACAGCCATTTTTTGACGTAACCGTACATGAATGCAGTGATTATTTCAAACGCACCTGTCCTGGCTGCAAGATGGCCAAGTCAACAAAAAGTTGAAAATAATAAGACAAGAGTGGAATTGTTAATTAGAAAGTGAGCTAACCAGACCTGTCTTTCGGTGCACCAATCTCATAGCGTAAAGGCGGAAGTGTTAAATGAGCCTTAGTCTTGGCTTGCTTAGTGCAATAAGGCTAAGTTTACAAATCTAATGCGAAAAGACAAATGAAATTTGTCACCGGTAAGTGAGTTTTGTTTAGTCTTGAAGAAAACCACCAGTTTTCAGCATAACCAGACATGAAAACAGTCGGTCATTTGGTACACGTGCCTCGTAACACAGCAACGAAATGAGTGAATGAGCCTCTGCCCAGGCTGCTCAGTACAAAATGGGTAATTCAACAATAACTTGACAATAATAATATAAGAATGAAATTGTAGCTTGGAAAGTGTGCTGACTTTAGTCTTGAAGACAACCAACCAGTTTTTGACATAAGCAGTACGTCACACAGTACACGCGTCTCACAGGGAAGCAGAAAAAGTGGTAAATATGTCTCCCAAGTACAATAAGGCTAGGTCGACAGTTAAGATTGTTAAAATGATACTCAAATATTGACTGTGCTGTTGATAAAGATTTTACAATGACAATAATTTGTCTTTGAAACACAAGATTCTATTTTGATTATTTCCAATGGGATTTATTTATTTATTTATTACATATTTTAAAACGTGAAGAAGTCAAGCATTGTAGTTGACCTTTGAGGTTCCACTCTATTGAGTTTACAGCAAGCATTCCAGGGATCAGCTGAGGCTCTATGATGACCTACAGGTGCTCCTTCAAGTGTTTGGATTAAACCCCTGAAAGAGGCTAACTTAAACACCGCTGGATTTGATGCCTTTACGATCAAAGAGCTGAGAGAAGGTGGGAAAAAAACAGGCAGAGGTGAGCGGTGCCAGAGGCAGTGGTTAAACATTACAATGACCGCCAGTACAGCAGCAGCTCATAAAAGGCAAATATGCAGAGTAAAATGATTCTCGAGATCCATTTAGATCCCAAAATAAAAACAGTAAGTCACACAATGTGGGTGAGTTGCAGTATGTTAGCTTGAATGATGCTGCCCAATAACAGTATACAACATACAGTATATAGATAAGCTGACATCTTTGAATTGACCTATACAAGGAAAGCATATGCACACGGGTTTTGGTGGAGAAGAGATCAACCCTGTGTTTCCCTATCGAACATCTTGAATGAAGGCTATGCGCGGAGGAGTCGTACTAGTAAATCCAAAGAAAACATTCTTGCGAGAAGCGTCACTTTGGAAGATAGGACTGCAACCTCTAATTGACCTGTCAACAAGTCTGAATGATGGAGGGTTATAAAAGACTGGAACCACTGTGAAGATGGATGGATCAGACACGCTCAAAAATACAAGAAAAAAGTCAACTGACCAGCGAAAGTGTCATCGCTGAGCACAAGTGGACAAAAAAGGGCTTTGTCCGGAACACGAAGAAATACTGCCAAACTCAGAAGTGAGTGGACCAAAAAGCACCTCTCCTTTTATTCTTTCGAGCTGAGGCAGAAAAGGGGAGTCAAGTCACACATACATGGGTGTTTTGGAATAAAAATGTTTTACTTCATCCACACCACATAAGCCGGCGCACACCAAAGTAACAGTTAGTTCGACAACTGCCTACCCCGTGAAGCCATTTAACCAAATTAGGTGCATAACTGCAGGCAACAAGAAAGGCAGGGATTCGTACATGTGGACTAATCCTAAACTGATTATCTGTCTTGAATATAAAGTTCACCAAACAATAAAAACCATGGACGTAAGCCTAATGTAACGAACACAATGCAACACCACACAAAGTAAGGGTTGAACGACAAGGTCATTGATAGTTTTTCAATAGATTGCAGCCATCCCTAAACTTTTTTGGCACTATGGACTGGTTTCACGTTAAGACATATTTTGATGACCCCGGCATAGAATAAATAAAAACAAATGATTAAAAATACAACTCACCATTACATTGAATGCATTTCTTGTAATCAGTGGTGGCGCTATGCATGTTGCTCTTCAACAAACCAACTGTCACATCATAGCATTGTGGAAGACTGTCGCCTTGTTGGCATTATAATCCAACTTCAAGCTTTAAACAGCAATGCGGAGCAGGAAAGTCGACACGGTGGTTTTGAACTCTAACACTAAAGACGATACAGTCCAAAAATATGTTTTCCACAGAATTCTTCAAGTCTGTTAACAAAATTTGAGATGCAGTCGCATTTTAACATATTGTAACCCAGCTCAGCGATATGTTACGGGGGTGATTGAGCAATCTGTACACTATACTTAAGGCTCAGTAATTAACGCTTAGTTGAACCAGAACGTTAGAAGACAAGTCTTGGCTCAGAGGAAGAAGCGGTAACATGTTTCAAGAGGACGCATCAGAAGCAAAGAACACTCGGGAACCAACAGGTAGGTATAAAAGTTGTGTTTACATAAAATAATTTAAAACAGAAAATATTTTTGCACCTATAAAACAATTGTAAATTGCAACCCCATTTCCAATTAAGTTGGGAGGTTGTGTTAAACAAATTAAAACAGAATACAATGATTTGCAAATCATGTTCAACCTATATTTAATTGAATACACTACAAAGACAAATTTAATGTTCAAACTGACAAACTGTATTGTTTTTAGCAAATAATCATTAACTTATAATTTTATGGCTGCGACACGTTCCAAAAAAGCTGGGACAGGTGGCAAAGAAGACTGAGAAAGTTGAGGAATGCTCATCAAACACCTGTTTGGAACATCCCACAGGTGAACAGGCTAATTGGGAACAGGTGGGTGCCATGATTGGGTATAAAAGGAGCTTCCCTGAATTAATAATAATAATAATCAGTCCATAATATCATCAAAAGGTTCAGAGAATCTGGAGAAATCACTGCATGTAAGCGGCAAGGCCGAAAACCAACATTGAATGCCCGTGACCTTCGATCCCTCAGGCGGCACTGCATCAAAAACCGACATCAATGTGTAAAGGATATCACCACATGGGCTCAGGAACACTTCAGAAAACCAATGTCAGTAAATACAGTTCGGCACTACATCCGTAAGTGCAAATTTAAACTCTACTATGCAAAGCAAAAGCCATTTATCAACAACACCCAGAAACGCCGCTGGCTTCTCTGGGCCCGAGCTCATCTAAGATGGACTGATGCAAAGTGGAAAAATGTTTTGTGGTCTGACGAGTCGACATTTCAAATTGTTTTTGGAAATTGTGGACGTCGTTTCCTCCGGGCCAAGGAGGAAAAGAACCATCCGGACTGTTATGGACGCAAAGTTCAAAACCAAGCATCTATGATGGTATGGGGTTGTGTTTAGTGCCAATGGCAACTTACACACCTGTGAAGGCACCATTAATGCTGAAAGGTACATACAGGTTTTGGAGAAACATATGCTGCCATCCAAGCAACATAATTTTCATGGACCCCCTCTTATTTCAGCAAGACAATGCCAAACCACATTCTGCAAGTGTTACAACAGCGTGGCATAGTAAAAGAGTGTGGCTACTAGACTGGCCTGCCTGCAGTCCAGACCTGTCTCCCATTGAAAATGTGTGGCGCATTATGAAGCGTAAAATACGACAACGGAGACCCCGGACTGTTGAACAGCTGAAGTTGTACATCAAGCAAGAATGGGAAAGAATTCCACCTACAAAGCTTCAACATTTAGTGTCATCAGTTCCCAAACGTTTACTGAATGTTGTTAAAAGAAAAGGTGATGTAACACATTGGTAAACATGACCCTGTCCCAGCTTTTTTGGAACGTGTTGCAGCCATAAAATTATAAGTTAATGATTATTTGCTAAAAACAATAAAGTTTATCAGTTTGTAGTGTATTCAATTAAATATAGGTTGAACATAATTTGAAAATCATTGTATTCTGTTTTTATTTATGTTTAACAATGTCCCAACTTCATTGGAATTGGGATTTTATGAGATGGTGATAAATAATCTGTTTACCGCAAAAGAAAAGTGTGTGGATTTAGGGTTAGGACTCACCAGAACATTGTGATGAATACAGTAATGCTAACCAACGTTGGTAAAGCTCACACACACACACACACAACACACACACACACACACACACACATACACACACAGACAGACACACACACACACAGAGAGAGAGTCAGTAGCCTCGCAGCTATGGCGTCAATGCATCGGTCTAAGAAATCAAAAGAAATCCTCAAAAATCATCAAATCAATAATTCACTTGTTCACAAAAATCCAATCTATATTTCACTTATTCAGGTCATCTTGCATTAATGTTACAGACCCATGGAAAACATGTCTTACCCCTATATAATTATTGGGTAGTTAGTCTATCACGTGCCTCCCTTGCCAAGAAGCCACACTGCGATTTGCTCCTGCAGCAAAGGGACACTCGTTTGGCTGCTGCGTTTCATTACAGCATCATATATATTCCAACAGCTTCTTCCCTCTTGCAATCAACTTCTTAAACACCTAACCTACAATTCCATTGCAACATGATGGCAATTTTTTTGTCTTGAGTTTGTTGTCACATTTCTGTCGGGCCAATTATATATTACTCGTGCACTCACTGTAGTAGTCTCGCCACGCTGCACTATTTGCATACCTGTTGTTGACTAATACTGGCCATTCATGCCAGAGTAGCATCTGCTCCATTTGCACACTGACTGAGGAGTATCTGCAACATTTGCACAATCGACATTGTCCCAGATTATCGCACTACTCGCTTGAAGTCTCGGCGCCCTTTGCACAATGGTCATTGCACTGGACTATTGCAATATTAGTCATTCGAACTGCTCTAAGTGCTAGAGGACTCTGCATCTTTTTGCACAATTGTCAAAAAAAAAAATAATTTAATATACTGGCATTACCAGATAACTAGCAACCCTTTATTGCTCAGTGACTGTTTTTTTGTCAATGTCTTTATGTCTCAAAAGTGTTCTCTGTCAATTGACTGTTTGCTGTCCTACTAGAGCGGCTCCAATTACCGGAGGCAAATTCCTTGTGTGTTTTTTGGACATACTTGGCAAATAAAGATGATTCTGATATACTGGATTCTGATTAGTTCACGTGACCAGAGCAGGACCCCATTAAATTCAGCATAAGGTCATCTATTTTAACGTTCATCTTGTCAGATTCGTCACAGTACGTGTAATTACCAAACTATCACGGTAATGGGAAATACTGTTTCCCATACTCACTAGCTAGATTGCGGACATACAAAATGGACTAGTTTAAATTTAAAATTTTTATATTAACCATTTTCCTCATCTAGGGTTCAATAGTAACCTGGTTTACAATATTCCATAAATATCAGATTTTAATCCACATTTGGAAGAGGCCGGATTCAGATTTGTTTTCTAAGTACGCTACCATGACGCATATCCTAATTGTGCCACTCAAGAGCAAAGACCCCCCCCCCAAAAAAATAAAAATAAATCGAAATTGAGTCACTTGAACCATCGGGTGTAAATCCAGCCTTAGATTTGGCTCTTCTGTGGCTGGTGTCCTGTAATTTCTCTTTGTGCCATTTGACAAGACCTAGTGAATATGTAGACTGCATGGCAAATCAAATAAAGAAGGTTATTATACATTTGAATTAATCATGAAGTGAATACTAATAGGCCACACTGTGACGACATACAAAGACGATAAACAAACAAAAATATTTCCCACAAATGCTGACAACAAAGTTCTGGAAAGCCCTCACTCTGGCTGGAGTTTTCAACAAAGTCTGTTTTCAGTTACCCAAAACTGAGCTTTTGTTCAACACGTGGCTGAAGGGACAAAACGCACACCACAATCTGATGCATGAAGTGTTTGTGTGGTCAATACATTAAAGTTAGCCAAATCGAGAGAGGTGCAAAATTATTTTTAAGACACCAGAGTCAAAAAAATGAAAGATGGTCCTGGTAGTAATAGGGTAGCTTGTTTTTTGTTTTGTGTGTGTGTAAAATCAGTGCAAACAGACAAAGAAAGCGCAAGCGAACACAATACAGAACTGTAATTTTAGGTTGTTTACATGGACCCTGTGGCATGCCCACCAACACAGAATCTACACCTCTGCCTTAGGGGATCTGCACTGATGCCACGGAATGTAGCACATTCACTGGCTATTTGTAGGGGGTGTGGGAAGAACGCATGTGGGATGCCACAGCAAGCAAGGATTTTCATAAAAATAAAGAAAAAAAAGGGAAAAAAAGACTTTTCAAACTGGGAGGTTAATTCCACAGGTACGATCAGAAGAACAGCACCATCTGAATCTCACTAAGAGGATGTTGGATGATTACTTATTTTCTATCCAATAAACAAAAAGATAAACAACCATTATAGACTAGTTGTCACTTTTGATTTTGTAACAACTACAACCATCTCACCTCTCTGCTGCCAAGGCTAAAGCATGAGGCTAACAAACACACTTTTTACGTTTACATCAGATTTAGAGTTGAAACCAGATTTTTAACATGTATGTAAAAAACCTTAGGCCCACAATCACGAACAAATTAAAGTCAGCAACTCATACCCGCACACCTGCCGATTGACCCTCACACACAACGGTAACGGAAAAACTGTCACTCCTGATGTTCTTATCAGAAAACAAGGTATTGAGGTGCCACATAGCTGTAGTGTATTATTTTTTTATTGAAACGAAAACAACATGGTGCGATTTTAAAGGAAGAACCAGATTGCCCTGTCCAATGTAGCTGTATTATAATAATGCAACCCCAATTCCAATGAAGTTGGGACGTTGTGTTAAACATAAATAAAAACAGTATACGATTTGCAAATCATGTTCAACCTATATTTAATTGAATACACTACAAAGACAAGATATTTAATGTTCAAACTAATAAACTTTATTGTCTTGAGGAAATAATCATGATCTTAGAATTTTATGGCTGCAACACGTTCCAAAAAAGCTGGGACAGGTGGCAAAAAAGACTGAGGAAGTTGAGGAATGCTCATCAAACACCTTTTTGGAACATCCCACAGGAGAACACGCTAATTGGGAACAGGTAGGTGCCATGATTGGGTAGAAAAGGAGCTTCCCTGAATTGCTCAGTCATTCACAAGCAAAGATGGGGCGAGGTTCACCTCTTTGTGAACAAGTGCGCGAGAAAATAGTCTCACAGTTTAAGGAAAATGTTCCTCAATGTACAATTCCATGGAATTTAGGGATTTCATCATCTACGGTCCATAATATCATCAAAAGGTTCAGAGAATCTGGAAAAAATTACTGCATGTAAGCGGCAAGGCCGAAAACCAACATTGAATGCCCGTGACCTTCGATCCCTCAGGCGGCACTGC
Organism: Phyllopteryx taeniolatus; assembly: GCF_024500385.1. Lineage (NCBI taxonomy): Eukaryota > Metazoa > Chordata > Actinopteri > Syngnathiformes > Syngnathidae > Phyllopteryx > Phyllopteryx taeniolatus. Next base: position 20,236,437 of record NC_084510.1, read on the forward strand.
ATCAAAAACCGACATCAATGTGTAAAGGATATCAACACATGGGCTCAGGAACACTTCAGAAAACCAATGTCAGTAAATACAGTTCGGCGCTACATCCGTAAGTCCAACTTGAAACTCTACTATGCAAAGCAAAAGCCCTTTAACGCCGCCGGCTTCTCTGGGCCCGAGCCCAGAACACTTTTCCAAAGTGGAAAAGTGTTCTGTGGTCCGACGAGTCCACATTTCATATTGTTTTTGGAAATTGTGGACCTCGTGTCCTCCGGGCCAAAGAGGAAAAGAACTATCCGGACTGTTATCGACGCAATGTTCAAAAGCCAGGATCTGTGATGGTATGGGGCTGTGTTAGTCGCAATGGCATGGGTAACTTACACATCTGTGAAGGCACCATTAATGCTGAAAGGTACATACAGGTTTTGGAGAAACTTGTGCTGCCATCCAAGCAACATCTTTTTCATGGATGCCCCTGCTTATTTCAGCAAGACAATGCCAAAGCACATTCTGCACGTGTTACAACAGCGCGGCTTCGTAGTAAGATTGCGGGTACTAGACTGGCCTGCCTGCAGTCCAGACCTGTCTCCCATTGAAAATGTGTGGCGCATTAATGGAGAATAAAATACGACAACGGAGACCCCGGACTGTTGAACAGTTGAAGCTATACATCAAGCAAGAAGGGGAAAGAATTCCACCTACAAAGCTTCAACAATTAGTGTCCTCAGTTCCCAAACGTTTATTGAATGTTGTTAAAAGAAGAAGTGATGTAACACAGTGGTAAACATGACCCTGTCCCAGCTTTTTCTAAAATTCTAAGTTAATGATTATTTGCTAAAAACAATCAAGTTTATCAGTTTGAACATTAAACATATTGTCTTTGTAGCGTATTCAATTAAATATAGATTGAACATGATTTGCAAATCATTGTATTCAGTTTTTATTTATGTTTAACACAACGTCCCAACTTCATTGGAATTGGGGTTATACAAACTGAGGAAACTGATGAGAAATATGGGGTAAGTGTAGATATTTAAGAATATATTTTAATTGTTGGCTCCATTCATTGACTGCATTCGTGCATTTTGAAGCAGACTCTCCACGCTACACACACAAACACACACACACGCGCGCACACAGACGCACGCGCGCACACAAAGGCTCATGTGATACGACGTAGCATTTTTGATTGGCTGTAAATCTGCACCATTGAGATGCTAACTATCTGTGATTCAAATTGCGAATCTCAGCCAAAGTAGTTTCCGACAGTCGGTCATTCATAAAAACTAGTTGCAGAACCCGGCGCACACAGCATGATAATTACGTTGCGTTTTGCCGTCTCTCTCAAAGTGTAGTGCCTGAGAAACTGTGAAGTGGTTCATGAATTTATTTATTTATTTTTGACACAGCGCCTCAAATTTCGAAATACTGACCACGTAATGTTTTAAAATTTTAACATAGTACTGTTAGTCAGTAGTAAAACTCGGATTCTGTTGTTTGACTTTTGAACCACACTTTCCTCGGTCCAACCTCTCTGTACAGTTGAAGGTGTATGCAGGCCTTTTGTATTAGGAGAGTTAGTGAACTGCTGATTTTCCAGGTTGGTTAAGTCTTCCTTTACTGGAAAAAAGTTGCAAAGTTTATTGAAAACAAATTTCTAATAGTCAAACTGTCTAACACACTACTTATTGCAAACAACAAACAAGGCTAAGGCTCCCATTTTGAAACTAGCCAACGAAGTTCCTTTTGGTAATCAGGGCCAAACCTATGCCTGTTCGCCAGACGGTGGCTAGCTGGCTGACGGCCACTGTGAGAAGCTAACATACTGTAGCGGTCTACATCTTCACTCAGTGCATCTTCAAACAGGACAAATGTACCGAATGCGACTAGAATGGAGAATAAAGTTCTTAGTTCACAAAATGTTGGTCCTCTAAAGCCAACAGGAACGGTACAAAACCAGAAGTATAACATTTCCAAAATAAAACTCGTAACGACATTAACATGACTACTGGCTGTCATCTCCAACTAAGTCTTTTTTGACCAACTTTTTGTATAATAATGACTTGGATTTGGACCTTCTTTTGCTGGTGTAGCACATTTTCTGTTCGGGCTGTTTGACAAGAAGGAGCCATTAGGTAAAGATGTAGACTGCTAGCTATGTTAGTGTCTCGCACTAGCTGAAGGCAAATCGACCATTGATCAAAGCTAAACCCACAGTTTTAAAACAAGCCAAATGTTCATTAACACTTAACACTGACTTTTCATCTATCCATACTTGCCAGTAGCATTTTCATGTGCTTTTAATAAAACTTGTGAACACAAAAGCACACAAACCTGTTCCTGTCTTTGCTATGAAGATAAATTATAAAACAAGAAAAAAAAACGGTGGGGGAACTTTTTCCCTGGGTCATCTAATGCAGTACACTGAAGTATTATAGTAATTAAAACCCAACAGCCACTTCTGCAAAAGCAGATGACACCATGGGGAAATTCCTCCAAAGCCAAACCCCTCATGTCCCCCAACAATGAGCATTGGTTAAATTAAACCCATTTCTCACATACGGCCGCGATAATTAGGACAATGCATGCAGGAAAGAAAATGGCTTCATAGGAGATGACCTATGTTGATTTTAAATAAGTAAGTTAGCAGCAAAAAGTTGCTTGGAGGATTATGAGCAACAAGCGAAAAGTACACACTTATTCAGCTACATATCTACATATTAACACGGTCAGATAAGCGTAAACCCTAGACTGAAGCAACACTGGTTTATATAAATAAATATCCGACTTTAATTCAAGGATTTTTCAACCTATAGAGATCAGACAATAGGCGAAGGCAACACAAAACCTGTGCAGTTCTCTAGAGGCACATAAGAAGTTTATGAATGCAGCACCATGGATGTTCCCGCTTCAACAGAAAAACAGAGGGTAGAGACCAAACGCTCCTATATATCAATGTTGTGAACTTAATACAACCCACATCCAGCCCTTTTTTATACACCTGCTTTGTTGCTTTCAGGCCAATCTTGGAATAGAACTGCACAAATTCAAGGATGTTGTTGGGGTTCAGAGGAGAAGCAGACTCCTGCATTATTTGTGAGGTGTACTTGAGGCACCTAGTGTGAATGCTACATTTAACCAGGCCTTCCTCTAATAAAAAGCTATGTGTGTGTTGGTCGGGGGGATTCCCTTAATTCAATAGATCACTCATGAGGCATGGCTTGATCACAACGCTTCAGAGAGCCGCCTGTCTTCTGCTCTTTTTTCCCCCCTCGCTGCTATTTGTGTCTGTACCTCTCACAGTCAAAAGCGCTTTGTTTGAGCCCTGGTGATGCCACACTAGCCCAAAATGCAACATTGTGCGCGGGTGAAGAAGCATGCTTCCATTAAGAGGATTATTTCAGTGCATCGCTGACCTTCTGGAGGGCTGTTGTCGGCGAGGAACCAAAAGGAATCTGTGGGAGACAGTCAAAAGGGCTCTGCGTGTTTAAGGTTGCCGACCCCTTGTCTAGAACAACGGAATCTCTGGCAAACCTTTGATGACTTGGCGTTTTGTCTTTCTCAAACAAGCAGAGACGGTAGGTTTGTGCGTGCAGGGAGACCTCAAAGGCATTTCAAACGGTCTTGTGGGAAATCAGACCTTATTTGATTAAATTATATTACAAGAAAAAAAAAAACTGTTTTCCATCACCAAGTGAAAAATTTAGCTGCTAAGCTAAAGATATGTCTCCTGATCAGCGGCAAGTGCACATAACACTAAAAACGGGCTTTTTATCACTCTCATTATGAACTTTGAAGGTGAAAGCATATTTAAGAGAGTGGTGGCTGAACGCCCGCCAACATCCGCTGACAGGCCTCAATTGGCAAAGCGTACAAACACCATTTAGAGTTCATAATGAAGGCTCATTAACAACAGCCTTTTTTTTACAATGCATTGCAATCAAAGGTATGACTAGGCACATTTGACGAGTTATACGACAACACAGTATCCCTTCCTTGGTGTGTTTGATTTTGAGGGACAAAAAAAGAACAATGCCAGATTGTCAAAGACGAAAACAGACTGTGTGGGTGACCATTTAGACAAACCAGCACAATGTACAAACTGACATTATATGCGATGAGGGCTTTGTGTTGGCTGTGTGGTTCTTTGCAATTTTCTACTGCACTACACACTGCAGAAGCAGGAGCAGCACAAGGACAAGACGTGACGTCCCCCAGTTTATCCCCCCCGAAAGCCTTCGCATGCTCTCAGTTCCACATGAGGGATCTGATGAAAGCCATTTGTCAGTACGCCACTTAATTATCAGCCCAAAGAAGAGGAGGAAGAAGAGCCTCTGACGGTGGCCCCTGACAATGGCTCACAGCAGCTTGCTGACAACGGCGACTGCTAACAATGAAGAAGCAAGTGCGGCGACTAATGTTGACAGGGGCGGTGCCAACTGTCCATTTAGGAGTTTGGACAAATGGCGACGCAGCAAAGAAAGTCATTGCGTGTCACTTCGCTGTGCATTCTTCTCGTGGGTGCTTCAGCAGCATGGAGGGATATGAATGCTCCTAAATGCTACGCTGGGAATATAAAAACCAGGACTTCTATATTAAGATAGAGCCTACTTTGTTATGCAATATGTATGTAAGTATATATTTTTTTTCCAGACGAAATGGTAAAAACCAGGTTTTGGAAAATTTGTAACATGCTTTTGAAAACAAACCATTTACATGGAGCAGAAAAATCCCTGAAAACATTAATTTGCATAGCCCGTGCTAGTAATAATAATTTATATTTAGTATTGTACAGATTGAATAGTCAGACCCTTTTCCATTTCAACGTGAGTTACTTTTTCAGTTCTACGGTGATCCCGTTTCTTCTAAAATCCTCACAGTTTGTAGTTTTTAAATACAACTTACACCTAATGAGTTACTCATCCATGCTGTAAGGTTAAAGCTAATGACTCACACGATACAGACCGAGTCCGCTGCTCACTCTGTACGTTCAAGTCATCGTCGTTCCACTAAAAGTCCCTGTAACGCAAAATGTGTTCTAAATTTGACACACCACAAACATGATTGATGTTAACCTTGCCAAATTTGCAAAGGCGGCACGCTGCCTCACAGTTCTGAGGACCTGGGTTCGCCTATGTGGAATATGCATGTTCTCCCCATGCCTGTGTGGGTTTTCTCCGGGTACTCCGGTTTCCTCCCACATCCCAAAACCATGGAAAGTAGGTTAATTCCATCCATCCATCCATTTTCTACACCGCTTATCCTCACTAGGGTCACGGGTATGCTGGAGCCTATCCGAGCTAACTGCGGGTGAGGGGCGGGGTACACCCTGTACTGGTTGCCAACCAATTGCAGGGCACATGTAACTGAAGACTCTAAATTGTTCATAGGTGTGAATGTGAGTGCAAATAGTTGTTTGTCTATGTGAGTTAATCTACTGTGTGTGGAAGGGCTGCCACAATTATTTTGATAATCGACTAGTCACAAATTATTTTTGGCGATCAGTCAACTAATCGGATCATATGTAAATTTCATCTTATCATACTAGCAAGCTGCTGCTCTTATATAAATCATCATTAGCTTACAGTTTGAAGTGTTTAAGGCAGGGGTCACCAATGTGGTAACTGCGGGCCCCCAAGGACCACATGAGTAGCCTGCTAGCCTGTTCTAAAAATAGCTCACCAGTGCTGGATGATATTGGAATATTATGATTTCCTAGGAATTTAATGTAGGTAATATTTTGTATTTATGTTCTCTAGTAATAGCACATGCTTTCACATTGACAGAAAAGTAAAACAAATGAAAGTCAGTTGAGAAATGATCAAGTTATCATTTATTTTTAATGTCCATGCATTGGCTCTCATGGGAACGTTGCCTCCACCAACGTGGCCGCCACATAGGCACGTCGCTTACCCAGCCTGCTACAGTACGCTGGTGTATATAGTCTTCTATTCATATCTGTGGTTATAATGTTAGAGCAAACACATAATCTGTGCGCTAAGGCTAATAAAATCATCATCATTTGCCTTAAAGGTCCTCTTCCATCTTTTTTTTGTTTTGTTTAAATCATCTTTGATGTAAGTTTATTGTGTTTGCTACATAATTTGGGTTGAAAATGCCCAGAATGTTCTTTTTCAAGATATTCGTCCTTGGCCATATCACAGTGTCTGACTCTTGTGGCAGCCAAGCGTTCATAGAAGCCTTGCGTTTGGCTGATTTGATGTGGGGTCATACTATTATCGTGAAGCAGAATTCACCAAGTGTTGGATTGTCCGCCCACTACTCACAACACCACAGAGGAGGGACGTGAGTGAAATAAAAGAGAGAATATTTTGAGAGGTGGGTCCCATTCAATCACTATAACATTACTAATCTTGGCAGCCCAGTACAGAAAAACTGAAAGTCCTGTCTTACCTGCTGCAACTGTAAGTTTGGATCTTGGCTGTTCTACTTAAGTCATGTAGGTGTCGGTAGCGTGCATTTTAATCAAGAAGAACATGACACTTATACCGTCAGTCAACTGCATGCAAACAATGCTAACAACAAAGAAAAGTGCTTCTTTTATCAGTTGGGCTCGATCAAGGAAATGTTTCAGTTAATAATTTATCGATCCTCTCATCCAAGCATTTTCTGTAAAAGCAATGTCCTCATTAGGATCGCGGGCAAGCTAGAGCCTATCCCAGCTGACTTTGGGCAAGAGGCAGGGCACACTCTGGACTGGTTGCCAGCCAATCTCAAGCCACATACAGAGGGTCCTTGGTTTGTAACAGTATCAGCATCCAACGTTTCAAGTGTGAGGCTGACATGCAAACGACTTGGGCTTAGACCTACGTATATGCATGAGGGTGTAGAATTGATTGGAAAAACGGCTAACAAATTACATAACTTGCAAAATAATCTCATTGGATCCTAGAGTCTTCACGACAAGACAACGTTCTGACATTCTGCACCTGAGGAAATCATCACCACAGAGAGAAAATCCACAAAAGAAGGGCAAGAAACAGCATGTTGCTGGCCGTATGACTGAAGTATGAGACGTTTTTTTTTAACTCCCTCAAACTATCAAACATGCTCGAATTGATCCTCGGATGTCAAACTAATTTTTGTTAAGGGCCACATCGTAGTAATGGTTTCTTTCGGAGGGCCGTTACGACTGTGCACCCATATGAATTTATGATCGCCTCATATCACTACATATACACGAATTGATGGATAACTAGTTATATAACTAGAAATCAGAAGCCAGTAAAAACTGTTTGTTCAACTACAATATTATTCAATTTATTTAAAAGGGGGATTGGTAACAAAAAAGGCCTGTAATATCTCGATATTTTTAAGAGAGAAGACAACTTGCACTTTTGCTATTTTAGTAAGAAACATGTAGTCAATGCACATGATTTGGTTTTGCGGGCCACATAAAATAATGTGGCGGGCCGGCTCTGGCCCCCGGGCTACCAGTTTGACACGAGCTCTACTGAGAGGGAAATCTGAGGCCCACTTGACAGTCCATTAGCTGACTTCATAGGGAGCTACTAGACTTGTTTTTTTCCCCGGAAGAGCTACTAGACTTGCTGACCCATTAATAAAACACGGCAGTGGTCAAAAGAGGCCAGACACCTCAGTGCGCACGCCATCCCACCACGAGGCCACATTAACGCATTAATTCGGACGCAATTAAGTGGTGGGGAGAGACTGTGGCCTTGCGGCTGCCGCAGAACGTGTTGAAGGAGTTTGGATTGTCAGCAATGTGGTCAAAACATGTGTTGTGCATTTATGAGGAGCCAAAACAAATGGTGTGCGGAGTAACAAATTTCCATTTGCCATTCTTTTTCTACACTTCTCGAACTATTAAACAATTTAAAAAACAACCAAAATACACCTTATTAGACTTCTAGTATCCAAAGGTTTCCACAAAGTGTTTTCTTTTTTTTTTTTTTTTTTTAAGTCAACACAAAAGTCTAACAGTGACTGTAATGATGACCACAGAACTGGAAATGGAACATACTGTGACATTGCAGTAGTAAAATTGTGCTAAACCTGTCCCGGCTGCTCAATACAATACAGCTGAAGTAACAAAAATTGACACTGCTAATAAAAAAAGAAAAACAGACCGTCCACAACAAAGTTGAGTTGAGTCTTCAGGTGATAAGACTGACAGGGCCGCCCTCTCAAACTGGCTAATTTCAGGTGGAAGCTGAAACAACCAATGATCCATCCATTTTCGATAGCACTTGTCCACATGTCGGTTGCAGATGAGTTGGAGCATACCTCAATCGACTTAGGGCGAGGGGCAGGTCCACCCTGGTCTGGTCATCAATAAATCGCAGGGCACATATTGAGAAACACACATTCATACTCACATTCAGACCAGTGGAGAACTTAGTCTTAAAACTATCATGTTTGTTTTTGGAATGTGGGAGGAAGCCAGAGTTTGAACCTAGAACTTCATGACTGTGAGGCAAACGATCTAACCACTAGGTCACTATGATGCCCAGGTATGAAACATGCACTACAAATAATATTGGCTGGTTCCTGGATTAATGAATGATTGAATGATAATCATTACACTAATCTAGATGCTTATGGCCATGAATAATACATACCCTGTGATAAAATGTTTAGAACCTGAAGACTAATGTAACACCAGCCAGACAGCGAGTGGAAAATGTCTACTTTGGAGCACGTCGACACTTTTACATAAGTTTCATGTAGTGTTTTAACAGTGTCAAGCGTTGTAGATGTGACATTGACAGATGAGCAATTCCGGCGCTGCTCTTCACATGTCATGTCCGTGGCCAGCATGACCTGTGATTAGCCCGGCCCGCTGCTCACTGAACGTGAGCGACAAAAAGCGCGCCTGTCGATAGAGGCGGCACGGCCCGTTTTGGCATGTCATCCATCACCGGTTCCACTCGGCTGCTGCAGCTGTGCCACTGTACCACAACACACACACACACACACACACACACACACACACACACACACAGAGACGTTGAACGCACTGAGAGCACACTAGCGGGATGATCAAATATCAGGGACATTATCAGAGGCCCCTACTCCATCATTTACACACAAACTTTAAAATATTTTTAGTTTCAATAAGTTGCATTAAGCAGCAGACAGAAGCACAGTCATGTAAAGCCATTTCTTTAAAAAAAAACAGTGAACCGCGGAAGTGGGAGAGTTACACAGGTGAGGAAGGGGGGGTGGGGGGGAGCGGTCCGGAGAGTAGGAAACTTGGATTTCCAGCGTAATTACTTGCCATGCAGGTTTTACAAAAATGCCAATCATTGGGCACTATTCTGCTCCTTTTATCAAATGTGAAAGTCAGGATGACTGGCTACGCTGCTGAGCACATATTCAGCTTACTTCTTACCTCCGGCAGGCTGCACACCTTTGACAGTATTGGCAGTCTCAAGAATGTTGTTTTTAAAAAAAGGTTCTTGTCCTACCTCTGCTAATTAGTCCTGCGACTATTTCCTTTCACTGCATGTATGCTAAAGTGCTGCCAGACAAGCTTGTTCTTCGGGGAGAATCCACCACCTTAATTACAAATCTTATTAATTACCTTCACGATGAGATAAAGTGGAATGCTCATTTTAAAAACACAGTTCAAGTCGACCATCCCAAAAGTCAAAACATTTCAAGGTGCATCAAACGTTTTCAAAACTTAAAGGGAGTTTGCAATGCATCTGTCATATTTGTTAAAAGAGTCATCATGAATTGACAGTAGTACATGATTACAATGATATGTGGGGGCGGGGAATTCAGCCCTCTTTGGCACCATTTTGCGCCTCTAATTTGATGTACAAGAAAAAAAAAACACACCGTTCCTGACCGAAGAAAAACAATCAGAAACAGAAGGCAGGACTTACAACTAGCGATGCACAATGACTTTTCCCCCCACTGATACTGATAACCGATAACTTGCTGCTTCTCCAAGCCAATCCCGATAATGGATATCATGTTTTCTTCATGGTTTACATCAAGGGTCTTCAACAAATTTTTATTGTCACTATATCCAAGTAAAATAAGATTGAGATAAGATGTGATGAGATGAGCTTCTCTTTTTTTTCCCCCCTCAAATAATAATAATAATACGCAGGTTCAAATAATGTTTTTATTTTAAACAATATCAGAACGCGTGATTATTCATGTAAATGTTTTTTTAAAGACATTTGAATCTGCAGCTGGCTGAAGAGTGCTGGGGGGGAGTGTTGGTCCCAATTGCGCAAGCCGGCAGATGAGCGTCATTAATGGATGCTTGCGCATTCCTCTGCCGAAAGAAATAGTGTGTTTTGATGTTAATTCCATTTGTATATGTTTAAATTTATTGTCCAGTGAGAGAACGTTGGAGCGGCATTTGCAGGGGTTAGCTGTTGTTGCCTTAGCTGTTAGCCCATTGCCACAGTCGTCGTAATTACGAACTCAAAGTCACTGGATGGTCGTAATTTCAGCAAGTTCTGGCGATCATAACCTAATGTATTGCAGATATTGACTATTTTTGAAGAATTTAGGTCATAATATCCATGACTGTAAGGAGCCAATGCAACAGGCTGACAACCAGTGTGCCGCTGAATTATACGGCTCCTGTTATCGGTCAAGTTTTTTGGAGTATCAGACCGATAAGTACAACGTAATTTTATTCCCCCAGATTGGGGCCAATAGTTATCGGTCCGCCACTTATCTTACATCCTTACTTACGAGGTGTCAATCATTTGGTGCGCATTCATGGACTCACTCAATGATGGGAAGACCCCCGCGGCCTTGCGCTAACCTGTTACTTTGTAACTCCAGAAGAGCGCTTTATTCGTAATGGGGGACCGTTGAACCCCGCGTACTTACACTTCGGCACCCAGCGATTCACCTATTTGCTGATTTTCTTTTTTTTTCTTCACTTTTCTCTTTTTTTTTTGGGTGAGGGGAACCAAACCAGAAAATGCTTTTGGTGGTTTATCCACTTATTCAAGAATTGTGGGGGGTAAAATATGTGTGGAGTTTGCATGTTCTCCCCGTGCCTGCGTGGGTTTTCTCCGGGCACTCCGGTTTCCTCCCACATCCCAAAAACATGCATTAATTGGAGACTCTAAATTGCCCGTAGGCATGACTGTGAGTGCGAATGGTTGTTTGTTTCGATGTGCCCTGCGATTGGCTGGCAACCAGTTCAGGGTGTACCCCGCCTCCTGCCCGATGACAGCTGGGATAGGCTCCAGCACGTCCGCGACCCTAGTGAGGAGAAGCGGCTCAGAAAATGGATGGATGGATGGATATATATATATATATATATATAATATAATAATAATATATAATAGCGGTGGCCCACTGTATTACTATTAAGGGGTGGTATCAGATTCTGACAGTATAACCTTGTATATAACCTAGAGCAAATATATTGCAGCTTCCTGTTAATTGCAATTACAGCTCTAAAATGTATTATTTTGAAATGTTTGGGTAAATGAAAAAAACTTTTTTCCTCATTGAACACAAACATTTAACATAATAAGAAAATAATTGATTTTCTAAATAAAACCAAAATGTAGTACAACAGTAAAAGTACTTATTTCTCAGAAAATGAGTAGCTACTTCTCTGCTCTTCACTTTCTGAAGTAATGTCAGAGCGGAAACAAGCCAGGGTATAGCGTATGTGTACACAGCAGTTCAAATGGTATTTGTAGAGGAGTGGTGTTTTATGATGACGACAGTTTTACCGAGGAAAAAAAAAAACATTCATTTTACATTATTTCCTATGGGAACAATACTTTCAAAATAAGTTGGAAGCCAACCAGGGTCCAGTAATTGATTGTGTTCAACCTCAGCGGTTTTCAACCGTAAGTGCTAAATTACCACAGATTAAAGGACATCAGTTAGTATTAAATTACAATTTGTTGACTTGAAAAGCAACACCACTGGCAGGAGAAGCGGATATAAGCCGGTGTGGATGAGTTTAACAGCCTGATTCATTGTTAAAGGCAGATTCGGAGTGCTGAGCTCTATTTTTAGCATGCGGCATTCATCAGTGCACCAGTCTCCCTTCTCCCCACCCTTCTAGTCAGGGCAAAAAAAAAAAAAAAACATCTGCGCGCACATATGAGAATGCAATAGCAAAAAGGCACCATCTGTGACCTCAGTGTGAGCGTAAAGGTAGTGTGGTGTTCAGGCGTCAATGAGGATGGTCATTGACCTTGCTTTATGAGTAGACTCCTGACATGCCAATTGCATTTTAGGTCAACCACAGTCAAACAGTGAAACCAGATATTTGAATAAGTTTACAGACAACAACATTTGCTAGAAACAATAGGCGTCAACAGTGTGTCTGACAACATAGCCAATTGCGTCAATGCTAATCAATCAGCCTACCCATTACCCAAAATCTCCATTTGTCAAATGAATACAACAAAAACCAAATATGCAGCTCATTCGGTACAAGTGTGCTATTATTATTCCTAGCTCAATCACTTAATGCATCTGAAATATGTGACTACTTTTCTCAGAGAATGTGCTGTGATTTGATATGACGTATTATTGGGCTGTGAAAACTAAGAATCTAAAGTTAGATCTGAAGCTTACGCTGCATGTTACTATTGCATGGTCCAAATGAAACAATTCCAACTTGTTGCTTTCAAGGGGCAAAACTGAAATTTGTGTTGTGTTGTGGGGGGAACCTATCCGTTGTTATTTGTGGACCCCTCCCCAATCCCCCGCTTATTCATGGGTTGTTGTTTTTTTTTTTTATCTGATCCCGTGCTTATTCGCGTTTATTTTTTATTCAAATTCAAATTTCTTTCATGTGTCAACTAATTGTGGATTTTCAGGGGTCACAAAATGCACAGAATGGCTATACCCAGTAAATGCAAGGTTGACATCACTGAAATACAGTGGTGCCTTGAGATACGAGTGACTGGACTTATTTCAAGATACCAGCCATCCGCAATTTTCTTTTGCTGTGACTTGCAAACATGATGCTGTATGGTGGCAGTGAACTCAGCTTACTTCACAACGAGCAGCAGTTTGGCAGATAGTGAACAAAACTTCCAAAAAGAGGGTTCAAGCACTCTAATGCTACTCCTACTTAAAGTTTACAATCAACTAAATATAAAACAAACTATAAGGTGTGTATTCAAAACAACCGCAAAATGTTGCATTCAAATTCATTATCTTAAAAACAGACAGGATACAGAATAGCATCTACTCAAAGTGGCGGCGGTGTTATAAAACAGACTGCACTGGAACAAATGAAATCGGATTTGGCCACTTGTATCAGCAATGTAAATCCAGTCTAAAAAAACTCTAGACATGAAACATAAATGTCAATGTCGTACATCTCATTTGTGACAGCCAGCTAAACACTTCAAATAGTATCCAGGTCAGACTGCATCTAACAGGAGGGAAACCAGTTCTAACCGGCCTACTACTACTCAGAGAGCGATCCCACAACCTGTGTTTCTCACATGTCCCTGTAATTATGAAATAAAAAAGCATGCCTCAACAATACAAACGGATTAAGTGTTTTTCTAAATGCCCGAAGCTGTGGCTAAGAATACGTATAGAAATCAACATCAATGCTTTTTTTCCAGGGCAAAGGGGTGTGTCTTGGCCAACGAGCTAGGTGTTGACTTCAACGTGAGCTAACACCGAGGAGGAAGTTTGCAGAATCAAAGAGTGACCCTCGTCAATGGCTTTTAGACTGCACCGCCTAACCGTAACTCACTGAATATGAAGGCTCTGAGAATGGTAACAGAAAGTGTTGGTAAAAGGACTGTCACAAAAACAGTAAAAATTTCAAGCCAACATCTCTACACAGGCCTGTAGGCCACAGGAGGAAGTGGTAGCAGCCTCAGGCCTTTTATGTTCTGCACTGCAGTTAGCACTTCAGCAGAGTGTGGGGACAGCGGCTCCTTGCCAAAAAGTGTGTGCACCAAGGCCTGCCAGCCTGCTTGCTCTCCCCGCCCACTACGAGGACCCAAGCGTGAGCGGTGGGGCGCCAGTAGGCGTGTGTAAGGTGAGGCTGGTGGGCGGGCGGCCAGGCTGGAGCTTCCTGACATGGGAACCCGCTGCATGGCAGGATCAAGCTGACTGCCGAGTGAGTCACCACCCCTCCCACAAGCCGACAAAGTCAGTTCCTGTCCACTGCCACCAAGCCTCTTATGCTGTACCATGGAATCCAGTACGAGACAAAAGTGTTCAAAACAGCACAATACCTTTTTGTTGTTGTCAGTGTGTTCAAGTGAAGGCAGCACAGAGTTTCAGTGTTTGCACATCTGCCTCACAGTTCTGAGGTTTTATTGTTCAAATCTCAGCTCTGGACTTCCTGTGTGGAGTTTGGATGTTCTCCCTGGACCCGCATGAGTTTTCTCCAGGCACTCCAGCTTCCTCCCACATTCCAAAATCTTGCATGTTAGCTTCATCTAAGACTAAATTATCCATATGTGTGAAAATGAGCATGAATGTTTGTTTGTCTATACTGTATGTGCCCTTGCGACTGGCTGGTGACCAGTCCACTGCATACCCTACCTCTCGCCCAAAGTCTGTTTTGATAGGCTCCAGCTCACCCGCGGTCCTAATAGAGAAAGATGATGTCTGGGATTTTAAATTTTACGATGAAGGGATCAGGCAATTTTACAGGCCCTGAAAACCAGAGCTGGTGGTGCTTAGATCAGTCAGGTATGCACATTTGAGCACTTCCTTCCCTATCGCATTTAAATAAGCAACAGGAACAGGAATTTTCCACACTGGAGCGAGTCACAAGTCAGTAGCAGGAACATTATCTTCCGAGTAATGTCCTGAAGGTCTGGTCCCTAACCAAAACTCTGCATTAAATGTATCAAACTGCCCAGAGCTGCCATTATGAAGCCTCAGATCTAATGGGAATTTGAACCTTTGATCTGTTTAGGGTTGTGTGTATTTGCATTTTATAATGAGATTAGAGCAAATGTCCAGGCCCCTCCAGAAGGCGGTTGTGTGTCCCATCTTTGTACACCGGTCCATTTTGAGACCAAAGCGATATTTCCCTTTTTCCAACATCACACAGGAGTGCTGGCCTTCAATAAAAATAGGGTGTGATTTGCTATTTGTTGGGTAATCATTGCTAATCCACATTTCTGCTCATTTTCATTCAAGTACAGGTACACAAGAGAAATCATGAGAATCACGGCCATAGCAACAACCTCCAGGTTATCAAATTACTTGAAATGCCGTCCAGATTTTTACTTGCAAGAAAATCAAGAGGGGCTGTGGGAATTACGTGAGTTTTACCCAAGTGAGCCTTCAAGCAGCTGAGAGGCTTTCAGTTGACAGTGGAGGTCAACATTTGACAGCCGATGTGTAGCTAGCTAAACATCTTTCTGAGCAGATTTAAGGTCAGTCTTAACTTTTCAGACTGGATAACCTGGTTTGGTAATCAGAAGAACGTGTGCACATGGTTAGTGACAGAGATAAGAATAGTCAGGGTGTGTTTCTTAGTATCAGTACCAGTACCAGTTGGAGTACCAATTTAAGAAGCTGTAAGTTGTGGGGTTGTCAATATACTGTATTTTATAATATTTGGCCCTGTGTTTTATAATATTCAGGTTTGAACAATTATATGGAGCTAGCACAGCAAATACATGCTGAACAAAGGTAGAACCAAGAGTTGCAATGCAGCAAATATTCATTTTATTAGTGACACCCAAAACAATGTAATGACACGCAATACAAGAGCTGTCATACTCTTATAAATATCGTTGCAGTCAGGCGGAAACCACCTTTGTCCAAATATGGCATGCTTTTTTACACAGATCAATACTAATGGTCAGTCCCCACGTGTTCTGTTATTTTTACAAATTATTAACCAATCTAAAGTGTTATCAAATAGCTTGAGGGCTCTCTTGGACACTGTCTGAGAAGTGTTGTACAACCAACCAAGTTCTCCGTGGGAGCTTTGTAACATTATGTCGCCTAAAGATTAAAGGTCTGTATGTTTTCTTGAGACAATGAGTGAAAATAATTAGGTTAGAAACATTAGAGTAAGCCTGTTTTATTAAAAATGGATATCGTAACGGCACAGTGGATGACTGGTTAGCACATCTGCCTCAAAGTTCTGAGGACTAGGATTCAAATCGGACTAGGATTCAAATGTTCTCCTCATGCCTGCGTGGGTTTTCTCCGGGTACTCCGGTTTCCTCCCATATCCAAAAAACATGCGTGGTAGGTTGATTGAAGACTCTAAATTGCCCGTAGGTGTGAATGCGAATGATTGTTTGTTTAAAAGTGCCCTGCGATTGGCTGGCGACCAGTTCAGGGTGTACCTCGCCTCTTGCCCAAAGATAGCTGGGATAGACCCGCGACCCTTGTGGGGATAAAGCAGTACAGAAAATGGATGGATGTACAACCCCAATTCCAATGAAGTTGGGACATTGTGTTAAACAAATAAAAACAATACAATGATTTGCAAATCATGTTCAACCTATATTTAATTGAATACACTACAAAGACAAGATATTTAATGTTCAAACTGATAGACTTTATTGTTTTTAGCAAATAATCATTAACTTAGATTTTTATGGCTGCAACACGTTCCAAAAAAGCTGGGACAGGGTCATGTTTACCACTATGTTACATCATCTTTTCTTTTAACAACATTCAATAAACGTTTGGGAACTGAGGACACTAATTGTCAAAGCTTTGTAGGTGGAATTCTTTCCCATTCTCCCTTGCTGTACAGCTTCAGCTGTTCAACAGTCCGGGGTCTCCGTTGTCGTTTACGCTTCATAATGCGCCACACATTTTCAATGGGAGACAGGTCTGGCAGGCAGGCCAGTCTTGTACCCGCACTCTTTTACTACGCCGTGGCTTCGTAGTGCAGAATGTGGTTTGGCATTGTTTTGCTGAAATAAGCAGTGGCGTCCATGAAAAAGACGTTGCTTGGATGGCAGCATATGTTTCTCCAAAACCTGGATGTACCTTTCAGCATTAATGGTGCCTTCACAGATGTGCAAGTTACCCATGCCATTGGCACTAACACAGCCCTATACCATCACAGATGCTGGCTTTTGAACTTTGCGTCCATAACAGTCCGGATGGTTCTTTTCCTCTTTGGCCCGGAGGACACGAGGTCCACAATTTCCTAAAACAATTTGAAATGTGGACTCGTCGGAACACAGAACACTTTTCCACTTTGCATCAGTCCATCTTAGAAAAGCTCGGGCCCAGAGAGGCCAGCGGTGTTTCTGGGTGTTGTTGATAAATGGCTTTTGCTTTCCATAGTAGAGTTTCAAGTTGCACTTACGGATATGGCGTCGAACTGTATTTACTGATATTGGTTTTCTGAAGTGTTCCTGAGCCCATGTGGTGATATCCTTTACACATTGATGTCGGTTTTTGATGCAGTGCTGCCTGAGGGATTGAAGGTCACGGGCATTCAAGTTGGTTTTCGGGCTTGCCGCTTCCATGCAGTGATTTCAAATCATTGTATTCTGTTTTTATTTATGTTTAACACAACGTCCCAACTTCATTGGAATTGGGGTTGTATGTTCCACGTACAGTATATTGAGGAAAGAGAATAAAATGCTACCATAGCACACTTGCAGAGATTTATAGAAATAAAGTGTTCCATATTCATGTTTAGGGTTAGTTATTTTAGAATTGTAATTCCAGAAGTGTACCCAGGAATTAACTTGCCTCTCGCCCGAAGATAGCTGGGATAGGCTTCAGCACGCCCGCAACCCTGGTGAGGATAAGCGGTACAGAAAATGGATGGATATAGTAGCTGTCATGCTTAGCTGCAGAAGGAAGCCCGTCAGCCACGAAGGTAAGTTTCATGAACTCCTATTACGCTGCTTTGTCACATCATCGTTATATGTATTGCATCACTCATGGCTCTTAGACCTTTGAAATACAGTTTGGGAAGATTACCAAACTACAATCATTGGCTTTTTCGTTAAGTATTAAAGCCTTTTCTCGTCGGTGGCTTTGTGTGAGCGCGGACTTTGACTTTGGTTACGAGTCACACGATTGGCACCAGACATTGGCAATGTTTTAGCAAATTAAATTAGCGATTAAATATGACTATGGTTAGATGTTGAGTTGAGGTTGGTAGGCAACAGTACAGTATATGATAATTATATATACAGTAATACCAGCTTGAATGACGTGGCATTGACTAACTCAAGCGAGATGATGTTTTTTTGTTTTTTTTTATTTGCTGAAAAGTAAGGATTTTGGAGATGCGAGGATTCCGCACGACAGCGACAATATGTTGGTTTTTAGGAGGCAAAAGTACAGTGGAACCTCAAAATTTAACACCTTAAAGCTTCTTCGATTTGTGCTGCTACCACAGAAAGGTTCCAACAGTGACCAACAGAGATAGTAGATATAGATAGTAAAATCCTTATAATGAGGAAATGGACCTGTAATGTCGGAAAGGTAGTGCACACACATGACTGTCCTAACTTAGTACAATATTACTAATAATAAAAGAATGTACGCTGGAAAGTGAGCTATGTTTTACCACTTGTTTTTGACATATTCAGACCCTCGCAGTCGCCTTGGTCTCTCATGCAAATTAGCCCTGTGGTTGGTGGGTCTCTGTCCAGGCTTCTCTGTAAAATAAGGCTAACTCTATATTAAGTTGATAAAAAGAATAAGAGGGCAGAATTTTTTAGTTTAAAACAAGCTCATGTGTGACGTTACTCAAAACGTCTGCAAATCCTTTGAGACTTCATGCCATTCTCATTTAAATATTGAAGTCTACAACTGGCTGCTCAGTACAATATGGGAAATAACAATTAATTTTGCCAAGCAGGTGTTCACATGAATACAATGTCCCTCTCCAGCAGGTGTCTCTCCTGTAAAATTTTCAAAGGGTAAGTAGTTTTACTTTATTTTAGTTTTTAGAGGGTAGCCTCTCTTTAAACTGCTATTCCATTTAAGAACACCTTACTTAAAGCATTGCCTCTACAATTCATATAGATTTTGCGATCCAACAATTTTAGCCAGGATCAAATTCATTCACTTTACAATTTTTCTGTGGGAAAAATTATCAAAAGGACAGAGAGTCAACTGGCATCATGGAAACAAATTGTGCTACACTTTAGAGGGTCTACTGCATTGTACTCCGACATGTATATGATTAATTAATTAATCTAATTAGAAGCCACAAAGTGTTTATAGTGTCTGCAAACTGTTAATTATTCCAAACAAGCATGTGATGTTTAGCCAAAACATCTTAAGTCCATTTGAAATTCCTGACACGGCATCAGCCAACGTTTATAAGTTTTGTTTTTTAAGGGGGAGGACTGACAAACACATCGATACAGAATATTTCCATTTCAGAGAGAAAGCTTACTTTTCATGGACAAGTCACTAGGAATCCTTAAATCTGAAATGTCCTCAGGCTACTTGGCCACCCTCCAAAAAGCAATGCCTCCCATACAGAAGAAGAATACAGACCTGAATCATACACTCTAAAGACTGCTAAGAACTGCAAAGTGCGAGGCGATGTGCTGAAGACTGCATTGAACAAAATTATCCAAAAGGATAATCACTTTTCCGATTCCACTTGCCCAAAAAGGTGACTTTCACAGTTTTAGATTTTCCGGAATTATCTGAACATGGCCCCTGACCCATTATTTCTTAAAGGTGCAGTTTTTTACAAGCTCGTGTTCTCATTAGTGCCTTAACATGCGCGTGACCGGTCCCAAATTTCAGCAGTTGACGTCTCCAGGAGAACAGAGGAGTGATGACTACATCCGACCTACATTCACCACACCCAGGCAGCAGGCACGCGTGCTTCCAATCATTACGTACACAAAAAAGCTGAGCTCAGTCCGTTAGTATCATAGGGAGGGCAGGGAGGACGCAAGTATACTGGATCCTATGACATGATTGTAATACAGGAGAAACACCAAATTATTTGTTCACGAGTGACAAGTACAGGCGCATCACAATAAAAACAAGAAAAGTTCATCTGTTTCCATTCAAAAACTGAAACATGTCTTATACATTAAAAGCTATCCATCCATTATCTTCTGCTTATCTGGTGGTCAGGTGGGGGGCTAGTGTAAGAAGCTAACGCAGCGGTCTGCATCTATTCAGTGCCCCTTCTTGTCAAACATTATGAAAAGAATGGGCAATCAAATCCACGACACAATCGCATATGTTCTAAACCAAAGTCCTTTGTTCACAATATTAGGCAATAATACAACAGGTAGTTCCAAGTCCTGACAAAGCAATTTGACAGGACAACAACCATTTCATGAGTGATGATATACAGTACAACAGCACAGAGACAAAAACAATATAGCACTCCGCCTTATAGGTATTCTAAACCATTTATTTGGCCTACATAAAAAGTCTGTGGTTATATAAGAATACTTAACATTGCCAAGATGGATATATTTCCAGAAATAACATTTGATTTAAAGTATGACTGGTCATCAGATGAAAATGATGGCAAGGAGAGAAGCCCGAAGATGTCAATGCAAACTTCCAGGTGTGCTCATGTGATTAAATGCTAAATTAATGACACATTAAGTGTGCAAACAGGAGCACATACTTGGCAGATATGCTGACGCAGCTAACGAGTGCATAAGTCACCGTGGAAAATGGCTTAATTTAGCATTTTCTGACTACTTTGTGTGAGTTTTGCTCACCGTGGAGCGCCCACTAAAAGGTGCAATATGACGCAACTTAACGTAAAACAGACAAATTGTCCAACTCTCTTCTTAAGAGTGAAACAGTACAACACGCTTCATTTGTTAATATTTTTTTTGTCTATGTTGACGCTGATTTTGGCTAGTTAGCATGGTGCGCTAACAGCTAAGTCCGCAGCTCACACCACTGTTTCCAGACCTATTTGTGTTGGGAGAACCAGCTTTATTGGCCAAGTATGTTACAAGACACACAAGGAATTTGTCTCCGGTACTTGAAGTCACTCTAGTATGACATCAAACAACCAGTATGGCGAAATATACTTATATAATGTATAATATATACTTGTATAATATATTTAGGACATGAAAAACACAAGGGTAATGAGCAATGAAAGTGTACCACTAGTCTGGTAATACTCATAGTGAAAATTGTGCAAATGAGCCATGATTAAATTAAGAAAACCTCAATTCGCTGTCATTTAACAGACATGTTAAAAGGAAAGGAAAAAGCGACCAAAAAAAAAAACATTGTAGGGATGGTCTGGGGGATCCGCCCCCGCAGAGAATTTTTTCTATTTTAACATAAGTTAAGGAATCTGGAAAACTGTGAAGAGTACAACAAAGCAAAAAAGAAAAATCTTTTATTTACACCGCTGAAGTACATGTTGAGGTACAACTTTAAGATAAAATTTAAATTTGCCTCATTTTTTTGTTTTGGCCTCCAATTTGAGCTCGGCCCATCTCCACATGCGCCTGTTTCAAGCTGCGCCACATGAATAGCATCCTCCTATTTAAGCACTCCCATTCTGGAAAAGAATTGACTATAATCAATGTCTCTTTCGCTTCATTTTTTACTATTACCAACTTCAAAGGCTAATCCCAAGTGCATCCTCCAGGAAAATATTAAGTACAATATTTTTCAGTTTTTATTGGCCATTTCTGAATTTGAAGTTAGTTCATTTTGTGTTGTGACACATATGTGAATCCCTAACATCACTCCGTCGCTTAATACATTTAACATTAACATCCGTAAACTAATTAGATAATTGTAGGCGCGTTTCCTAATTAATACAAGATGTACTAGCAGATCAACCCGTCGCCGGTGTTACGTGTGCTTCGCGGTTCCGCTGGGACCGCAACCAGAGCCACGACCCACAGCACATCAATGCGAAAATCCAAAAGACCAGTGCAACAAATACGACACTGGCTGATCTGATGAGCAAAAATGTTGCTTAAACGTAGCAATAGAGGATGTCCGCTCCACAAGTGGGAAGAGTAGCCTCATATTGTACTCAAGTAAGAGTACAGTTACTTGACAATAATGTGACTCAAGTAAAAAGTAGTCTAAAAAAATGACTTGAGTAAGAGTAAAAAGTACACAGTGAAACAATTACTGAATACTGTAAGTACTGAATAAAGAGTGAGTAACTTCAGATTATTATTTTTTTTTTTTACCACAGCATGAACATCAATTAAAAAAATTACAAAATAAAATGTGAATGTACAAATTCTGATGTTCCTGTGTGTGCGCGTGTGTGTATGTACAGTCATAAGTACAAAGAAAAATCTACAATTTACTGCACGGTGTTTTATCAAGTTATAAATGAGCTGAAATATCCACGTTTGGGCAGACGGTGCCAGAAAAATACTATAATACATGAAAGCTGTTGTTTTTGTTCGTCTAAATGTAAACATGAGTAGCGTGCCGTTGCCTTCATGGTAACGACGACCTTCCCAACATGGCCACCACGTAGGTACGACGATCAGCGGGGCTGGCTTATCTAGTGTTAATACCTATGCCCGAGAAGCCCAATGCAAGACGTTGTGTGAGGTCATGTGACTTTCTTGTGTCTTTCTTGATTGGTGAACTAGACTTAAACGTCACTAGCGCTTAAATTTGATTGTCACAAACAGCGTCCAATGTGGAAGTCGAAGTCGTAGTCTCGCGCACAAAATAGTTGATAAATAAGCAATAATTGATAAATAAAAGTAACAAGCGACATTTAGATCATTGTAACGGAGTAAAGGTATTGATAGTTCTTAACAGCAGAAGCGGCGGAAGTGTATTCTCTGGTCTCCTGTGACTTATCCAAAGCAGGTCCCGAGCACACAGGCGGAACCTCAGGCCGATGCGCTCGCATATTAGTCCGGCGCGGAGTAATATTCGGAAATTACATCTGTGTGTGGATAATGCGTCGGTTTAACTGATGTAGTGTTTCGCATTTGTGGGGTAGTTCTACAGTTGCAGCCCACATTTTAGCATTTTTTCACCTTCTAAATTTTCCTGATTTTGTGGACGGAGCTAAAAACTAGCCCCGTGACATCACAGGGCTGGGGCGTATACCCCACTACATCAAAACCAAGCGCCCTTATTCCATGCAGTTGCCGTTGGGTGGAATTGCACTTCCTTGTTCATAAATAACTGCACCCTGTTCTACCAGTATAGCATCTAATTGGCCAAGAAACTATGCCCACAACTCTAAAAAATACATTTTCCCTGAAGTGTAAAGTGTTTTGTGTTATTTGGGCAACCTGTCTTGCCATCTGGCACACATGCACGCTGTGTTGACACTGAAGGTCCAGCACAACAGCGTTAGTGCCGTTAGCCTCACAGCCCCCTTCCCTCCTTCGGGCTAGAGTGAGGAGGAAAAAATTCATCCAGGAGGACCGGAGAGCATCACGTCACTTTGGCCGCTTATGGAGCACTATTCTGTGGCCACCGAAGCGCGTTGTCCACTGACTTTCGAAGGAGGGAAAATTGTCCTTACAGCACGGCTTATGGTCATAATACCGGCACAAAGGCTGCTTCTCTGCAGCCCGTGAAAGCGTGTGATATCTCGGTAGCTGGAAAGGAGCCGTGAGAGAAGTGGTACGTGTATTTGACTGACAGAGGAGGCGGGATTTTCAGAGCTCTTCGTGACACGCCCACAGCATCTGCAAACTGTCTCAATTCTTGACCATTTTCAAGCCTGAACTCATGTACTTTGCAATTTTTTAATTAATTCATTCATTCACAGGCTTGTTAAGACTTCTTTGTGATGTGTCAAATTTAGAAGACATTTTTTTTCTCCTGTTTGATTGCACTTTAAATCTATTTACCCAGTTTCACATTCACATCTGTTAAAAGTAGCCGCTAGCTGCCGTCAAAGACAGGCTGGGACCCCCTGATCGGCTCAAACACGTAGGGTTTGACCACAGGTCTACTTTCAGCCGGCTCATGTGTTTATAAATCCTCATCCTGCTCATACCGAAAACGTAGCTCCCCAGTGTCCTCCGTTGCATTGACCCAGTAGTGAGCCCCTTCTAACGTCTGTTGCACAGCTGTTAAAAGTAGACTTTGTGGTGGATAGAGTAACTACACCCAGGATGTCTCAAGATCGGCAACGTTCGGGAGTGCTCAATAAAACCAAATTTTTAGCAAATTTATGGTTGACAACTTGCTGTAAATGACGTGTATGTATTACAGAACATATTAACAATGCAAATATGAATTGTTTTAACTGATCGCTATAAAAAAAACCTTTAAATCAATCAATCAATATTCTATTGTGATAAAACGTTTTTCTTTTTAGAATTCAAGAGTGAAATAAAGAGTTCTCATTCATATCAACTCACGATAACATTTAGGCCTCGGGCCGGTTGTTCAAAACTCGGTAATATTTAACCACTGGTTCAGTAGACTTAACCGACCGTTAACTTTAACGGCACACTTATCTTGTTGTCCAAAACTCTAGTAACTTTAACCGGGTGTTAACTTGACGTTAAAGTTAACACACCTCAGGGCCGCCGCTAACATTTTAACAGTGTGGTTAACTCTCGAGATGGCGTTCGCGGCTAACAATTCACTTCAAACTTGGTGTGTATCATCTCAAGACATGGGACATTAAAGGTTGGGAAAATAACATTTGATAGATTTATTCAATAAATAAGACATGACTGTGATCTATTTGGACATCTGAACGATCTTACAGTCAAAAACAAATATTGGAACTAGACAAACATTGTGTCTGTATGAAGCACCTGTAAAATGTCTATATTTTCCTTCTCCACGGTAACTTGAATAACAGTCTAAAATTGTATTCAATTAGATATAATGTATATTCAGGACCATAAGGCGCACTTAAAAGTCTTAAATTTTCTCCAAAATGGACGGGGCGCCTTATAATGCGGCGCGCCTTATGTGTGCACCGAGTTCCAAAATCTATAAATGTTGTTGTGTGATGAGCACTCCGCTTGACTGACTGGGAGCATTTCCTGCCAACACGCTGCTTATACAGAGGAAAAGCAGCCGTGGCTGAGGACAGCATGCAGCCGTTAAAGGGGGAAGGACGCGCGTGAAGGAGGACGCTAAAGGCACGTCCCCAGTAGGTATACAACGCCGGTATGTGCATTGTGCAAAACAACATCGGTTTGGCTAAGGACCCCCGAAAATGGCACCTACGAAGAGATACGCTTACGAAGCACAGTTTAAACTGCAAGCTATCAGTTACGCGGAGGAACATGGAAATTGAGCAGCCGCGAGAGAATTCAAGATTAACGAAGCCATGGTTCGCAAGTGGAGGAAGCATGAAAACGAGCTTCGCCAAGTCAAGACGACGAAGCTGAGTTTCCGCGGAAACAAGGCGAGGTGGATTTTTACAGAGCAATTAGTGTAATTTTTCGCACTGTTTTGATCCGTTTTCTCCTATTTGCAACAAAAGTGTTTCGTCTGTCTGAGTGATGATGCAACCGATAATTAAGCGAGAATGAAGGGAGAAGAAATGAGAAAATGATTTTCTAAAAAAAAAAAAAAAAAAAAGCCCAAGGAAGAATAAAACGATTAAAAATAATGTATGCATTATAATCTCAACCCTTACTTACACACACAGAAAGACACCTTCATACAACCATCTATACATGCGCCAGATCTTGTCGCCCCAGGAAATGGGCTTCATTCATCTTGCTTGACTGCAATGAAGCAGTGCCTAAGATTCTATTTCCAATAAACGTCGACTGATTGGAAAACTCATTCTAACATCAATTTCCATCTGGGCCCTTTAAAAGGCAATCAGCATGGCTTCATCTCCGTATATCACGGGCTCCTTAAGATGATGACACAGCACTGGCTCGCTCCTTCTGCATAATGGCCTTCTCCTATCAAGGCATCTGAAATGAATAATACCACCCATGAATGGGCTATTTAGTGCGTTAGAACAGACAGAAGCCACTTCTCTGAATATTAATCCTGAAGTTTTACACTTTCACTCAGCTTTGCCGGGTTGAATCCGTTTTTCATTTGGCCGCGTGAGGCACTTTGTGTGATTTGGTGACACTTGTGGTTTCTCTTGATGCGTTTTGTCATAGGCAGCAATGTTGATTGGTGATTATTCGTACATTACTTTGATGTCCTGTGCCCACAACACACAGTATTTAAGTCAAAATATAGAGACTTTTATTACCACACTGGCAACGTCTTACTACATAATGTAAATAAATATTGATTTGCTTTACAAACTAGAACACAATCTGCTGTGTGACGCTGGTTGAAGTCGTTCTAATTTCAAAGGCAGGGTCTTAAAGGGGCGGTATTATGTAAAATGTACTTTTTAAATGTTTGTATACAAATAGTTGGATCCCTTGAATGCATGCCCACCCATCAAATGTGAAATTAAACCAAGAAAACCCTTTGTTATCTACCTATTTCTAAAAATGTATCAGTGAGCAAGCCATTCAAAATTTTCAAATGCTGTCATCCCAGTTCAGCTAATTTGTATAATTACCGCCCCCACACAGTTGTTCCGCTCAACGATTTGACAGCTAGGCTCCCTGATACGCCATTATCAAACAACATGGAAGCTAGAGCTACGAATGAATCTGTGGTGATTCGGATTCACTAAAATCGGCATGAAAATACGAATCCTGAATTAGAATTGTTCCATTTGAACCAAAACAAATAAAAAATATATACTTTTTACTTTATTCTGACAGGAGCTGAAATTCTGCTACTTCCGTTGTTTTACGGACGTCGCCATTTTGACATAGTCCGCGTTATTTCAACGCATGTACGCATTGTAGCTTCACCGATATCGCCATAAAGTTTCATTAAAGAAAAAAAAGAAAGAAAATGAGCTCCCCGCTGAAGGAGGCTTGCATTTAGGGTAGCTCCAATGAGCCGCACGGATAACATGGAAGCGCCACAACGAAAGCTGAAAAGGAGCCATCACTAGGGCAACCATAGCAGACTGAATGTTTATCCAATACAGAAAATCTAAAATCTTTATCCTCTGACTTTTAAATAAAAAGTTTCCATAACCTTTTGGTTGATGATTTTTTTGAGCAGTCGAATGCATAATATTCTACAAGAGAAGGCCAAGGTTCCAATGATGTTTCTTACCTTCCAGCCACTTCCTGCCTCTCTGTAGTAGGGAAAGTTATCACAGATCCACTGGTAGATCTCGCTCAATGTCATCTTCTTTTTTGGCGAACTGTTGATGGCAAAGGTAATGAGGCTGGCGTAGCTGTAGGGCGGCTTGCCATCCTTGTGCTGCTGCACCTCCTCTTGGTCCAGCGTGGTGTTGGGATCCAGAAGGGTGCTCTTCTTGCCCATGCCTGGCCCATGGCCATGCTGGCTGTCAGCCTTGCGGATGGCTGCCTGCATGGTAAGCTGAGGAAGCCAATCCATGGAGGTCAGACTACTTTCCAGCTCCGACGTCATGGTGACAACAGGCCGGGCAGCAGGAAGGGGGAGGGGGGGGTGGGGAGGGTAAACCCTAAAGCCTGAAGGTAAACCGGTGGCCTCTGTAGGAGCTTGATTGACTGACTGGTTGGGAGAGGAGCAGGTGGGGCTGATAAGCTGGAGTCTGGGCCCTCAAATCAGGACATTAGCATGCTGTCTTCTCCAAGGCGAGTCTGCAAAAACACGATATAGACATGTTTGCATCAGTGAAGTAAGACAATAACCAGCACTACTTTAAGATTGTCTTATTGCTAGTATGGTATGGGAAATAGAGAAGAACAGCACTTCTGGGCTTAATTATTAACAATTCTAGCAAGCAAGTTACTACCCAGTGGAAACCCGACCAAAAGGACTTGCATGCAACCACCAAGCTTAGTTTTGGATTCCAGAAACTTCCAGTTCTGTGATTCCACTGATCCACTGCAAGGTATCATTGGTCAGTTTTCCACTTACAAAATATAGTACCGCATGAAACTGCGTAAGCAACGGCACATTGAACACCAGTCGGAACGTAACACACATTACTTCTCGGCATGTCGCTGCAGACCATGGTAAAGAGGCTCATTGTATTCAGATGGGCAGTAAAAAATAAATAAAAATGGACCGCTGCAGCAAAGTGCAGACTGTGGCGTATAATGCTGTAGCATCCAGAGATAAGGAACCACAACAGGGTGTGTTCATAGTTCCCATTTCGAGCCATGATCCTAAATCCAGCAGGGCGGCCACGATGACCAATCTTGCTCGACCAATAAGCGACGAGCAATGGCTTGCGTTAATCGATTGGAATTAGTAATGCACGACTGGAACACCAGCTGACCAGGTACTACACATAGCACTTACTAGCACCTCGGTGTGCTAATGGAAAAGCACCAACAGTGAGTAGTAGTAATTTTGTGAATTTCCATTGTGGATAAACAAAATATCTACAGTATCTAGTTCTAGCTAGAGTATTGTGTAAATTACATAGGGACAGCACATTGGATAGTGGTCAGCACGTCTGCCTCACAGTTCTTTGGTTCGGTTTGAAAGTGTGGCGTTTTCTTCTCCGGATACTTCAACTGTCTCCCACATTCCAAAAACATGCATGTTAGGTTCAGTGAGGATTCTAAATTGTCCATGGGTGTGAATGTGAGTGTGAATGCTTGTTTGCTTATATGTGCCCTGTAATTGACTGGTGACCAGTTCAGCTTCTCTCGCTAAAAGTCAGCTAGGATAGTCTCCAGCCCACCGGTGACCCAAATAAGGACAAGCACTATAGAAAATCAATGAATGGATGTTAACGTAATCAAACATTTTGAGTTTGTTATCATGGCTATTCGTTGAAAAGCATCTATCTCCAATTCGGTTTTTTTTTTATTCAAAACATTCCTTTTTGGTGTTTTTCATCTAAAAAATTTGGAGATACGGGTTTTTTTTATTGGACTGTGACAATATGTTAAGTGAGCAAAAAAACAGAAGTAGTTTGCATGTTGTCTGCACATGCTTTTACTGGCTGTGCAGCAGATTACTAGACCACCACCTTCTCTTCCACTTGCTGCTCTCAAAGCTGACTCATAGCTAAGACTCCATCTGCACGAAGGGAGAAAGAGAGAGAGAGAGAGAGAGAGAGAGTAAATGCTGGGCAATTGTTTTCACAACTGCCAGCCAAATGGGCCAATGGCTCAGGAAGAATTCTGACTCTCTTGTGGCTAGTAAAACTCCCTTTCCCCTCCATCTGCCCTGCCTTCCAGTTTACCCGCCCACTTGCCTTGCGAAGAAGCCTTTGCCATAAACAAGGTAGGCAGTGTCATCTTGCAAACTGTCCTCCACCCAGTGTGTGTCTGCAACAGCCTGTCTCGCTGTCCTTTCTGGCACACTGCCCTGCTTGTCCAAAAATAGAGAGGCGGTCTAGATAAGCCGTAACTTCTAAATGTAGGTGACGACGGCTATCTGTGCAGGGGAAAAGGAGTGGGATGACACCTTGAACTGGTTGACGGCGAAAACAATCTCTTACCATTATGTGTGATTTTTATTTATTTATTTTTCCAGTTTTGTGTGTTTCGGGCTGGGAATAAACACAGTCTCGACCGTCCTCAATAGGCCAAACACTGTATCCTTCAAAACTAGTCTTTGTGCGCAGTGTGAAATTGTATGCCATTCTTTTGAGAGAATTTGCGAACAGTGATTCAAAAGTGCCTCAAGACAGAAAGCGCTATTGTACTGAATCACTCTGATACCCAGGATCAAAATGACATTTCAACTCTTTTCACTTACGTCCAAGGGCCTTGAAAGAGACATTCTAACCCACCTGAAAAAGGCCTTCTGCCACTTAGGTGACTGAGGTCAGCAAAGGATGCAATCCAAGCAAATATAATCTAAATCTAGCTGCAAATCAAATCTAAACCTAGCTGAGAGTCCAATTTAGTTTTCTACCGAGCGCTTAATCGTCCACCAAGGGTGATTAACCATGGGCTCTCTTTAGACCGTTTTAATAGACTAATAAAGTGCTATCTTTACTCACATGTGACCTGATGTATGAGTTTTTCGAGATAGAACGCATTGCTTGACCCATTTTTGCAAGCAAAAATTTGTAATACGAGCCCTAGAGTGGCAGTGAACTCAACTCACTACACAACAAGCAGCAGTTTGGCAGATAGCAAAAAAAAAAAAACACCAAAACCTCTGTTCATCTGCAAAAGAAACTGAATGTGGAAGGAAAAAAAATCAGTACAGTGTAGTGTTGAGCATCGTTGGAATTCGATTCCGGTTCCGATTCCTTAGTTAGATTCCGGTTCCAAACGATTCTCAATTCAGATTCTTTTAGGGGGCTGGGTCAAAAACATTTGCATGGTTTAAATAAAGGGTGTCCAAAATATGACCATCCATTTTCTTAGCAGCCTGCAGCATATACTAAAATAAACATTTGACTCGAGGTTCTTTCTAACCAGTATCAATATCAAACCTATCAACTAAAAGGCAATGTGTGTGGAACTAACCCAATTGACTTAATATTCATTCATTAATGTTTCAGCTAAAAGTTAAATATAGCATTGTTAAAATAGTTATTTTAACTGTTTTAACTATTTCATTGTTTCACTCACCCAGTTGACTTCACTGATAGCATTGTTAAAATAGTTATTTACCTGCCTGTGTATTCTGTTTCATCGCGTCAAATGGTTTATATGTGCAAGTTTTAACTTGACCTTGTTTTGAGCTTGTAGCCTTTTATTTTGAAGGGTACGCATCAGAACTCAGCATTTTGGCACGAAAAGTAACTTCACACGGCATCGGTGATTGTTTTTTATTTTTTGTTTTATTTAATGGATGGCAAAAAATGCTATAAAACGCTGATTCCTTTCCCGACCCACCGATGAGGCACAAGGTTAAGGCTTCTTTATACTCGCGCGGACGGCGACCGCGCTGAGGTCACTGCGGCTATCCTGCACGCAGTTTGCCTTTATACTCGAGCGCAACCCATGCGTGCTGTTTTGAAAGTGTCCTTCAGTTCTTCTCCAAGTCGGGGGTGTCGCTACGGCTGATATTGGCTAGGACGCCACAGGGTGGAGTTTCCTCTGCATTTTTTGGCCATTTCCGGTAGCCGTTTTTACTTTCCTTTCCGTAACAAGGAACAAAGCAGCAACAATGCCGACCGTGGAACAGAGTCTGCTAGAACAAATGGACCAAGATGACCAGATGATATGTTTAATTATGCTGCAAAATTGATTGAGAAGGCAGCGGCGTAGGTGCTATGTGGAACCGGGAGGAACGCTGACTACATCATCACAGCACGTGACTAAAACGGACCAATCACGAGAGATGATCTCCGCAGCATTCTACGCGCAGCAACAATTTTTGCCGTGTGCGCGTCAAGCTACGCAGAGGGGCCGCGCGGGCCAATTCATCGGTCACATGATGCAATGTGGGCGTTGCGAGCAGCCGTTTACCTTGTTAGGTGCCTCAATGTTGGCATAGACGTATTTTATTGTTTCACTCACCCAATTGACTGAGAGTTGACTTCACTGAAGCTCTGCGCGGGCCAATTCGTCGGTCACGTGATGCATTGCGGGCGTTGCAAGCAACTGTTTACCTTGTTCGCTGCCTCAATGTTGCCATAGACGTATTTTATTGTTTCACTCACCCAATTGATTGAGCGTTGACTTCACTGAAGCTCTGCGCGGTGTTGGCTTCGGCTCAGAGCGCGTCAGACACTACACATCGTGAAAGCCTCCTTTGCACAATGTAATCTTATTCCAAGTGTTGCACTGAGCGTTCTGGCCATTCATTTAAAAAAAGTTAAGACTCACTTTTGTTCGCCGCCACCGCCATTGGGCACAAGCACGTAATAGTGCGTGTTCTTCTTTGTTGGTTTATGCCGCTACTTCGTTGCTTTTCAAAACTTCTTCACGGCTGGAGGACTAGGCATCGAAACTGGGAACCGAAATTTTTACATTTGAACGGTTCCTGGAAAACCGGAATTCTCGATGACTTACGACTGCACGAACTTAAGAGTTTTCTGAGCCGTCGTCACTCAGTCGATTGTTTTTTGCTTTGTGTTGTGAGACAAAATTTGAGGGACAAGCGAACTTCAGATACGCCATCGCTAAATGCGAACGCCACAACATCTGCTCAGCGCCCCGCATCTCTCTCACAATTTGAGATATAATTACACTGAGTTACGGGCGCAGTCACAGAACGAACTAACTTGTAAGTCAAGGTACCACTGTAATTGTGGGACAGGTTTGGCAGAAAACAGTCAGAAAATGCAGGAAATGCAGAAGAAATGGAAAATCTAGTTATGTTAAAAAATTAAAATAAATAAAATCCAAAATCCTATTTAAGTGTAATGTTGATACAGGAACATTACCACTAACATCATTAAAGGAAAATTTTGCACTTGTCTCGCTTTTTCACTCAGTACATCATATGGAAAATCTTTCCTCCAGTAATATAAGCGAAACAAAATTCTCTTGTGATCACTGCTGTTTTATTGTGTGGAAAGGAACTAAATCAATAGGGAATCAGACCCAAGACTTTTGTGGAACTAGATGAACTACATACAGACCGTTTGGACAGCTTATGGCGCAGAGGACCCCTTTAGCCCCGTCCGTCCACACTTTTGTACCGACTGCCAGTCTACACGGTTACGACACCGTAATCAAGTTCTCAGATACCGCAGTGAGAGGCCCGATTAGTAACTTACCATGAGTCGGTCTTCTGGTCGAGGATCAGCGTCTGACAGGGTAATGTGAAAATAGCAGAGTGGCCATGAACACCCAGATCAAGGAGCTCATTGTGGACAAAAGGGACGTAAACACATGCCTCCTTCTAAATCAACAGGGTTGAAAAGTACATGCGTAGCAGCCAACTACAGACAAAAGTTAAACCCAATATTGTAGAGCGCGAGCAT
Organism: Phyllopteryx taeniolatus; assembly: GCF_024500385.1. Taxonomy (NCBI): domain Eukaryota; kingdom Metazoa; phylum Chordata; class Actinopteri; order Syngnathiformes; family Syngnathidae; genus Phyllopteryx; species Phyllopteryx taeniolatus. Next base: position 20,269,153 of record NC_084510.1, read on the forward strand.
TAAAAAGTGAAATGATGCCTTTTTTATATATATCCCAATTCACAGGGAACTTACAAACAACTGAAGCTACTGTAATTTGCATATCGCTCAAGTATTTTTTATTCTTTATTCGGCATACATTTGGGTGGGAATTTGGGAGTACAACTCCAATTTATCGCAGTGGATACGTTCCATACCCACCCGGCAATTGGTGAAAATCAATTGGGGTGGGCAAACGTTTTGGCTCAGGGGCCACATTGATTTGACAGGCGGGCCAAGCCAGGACCAGATGTTTACATATAAAAAATAAACATAACTAGGGTCGCGGGCGTGCTGGAGCCTATCCCAGCTATCATCGGGCAGGAGGCGGAGTACACCCTGAACTGGTTGCCAGCCAATCGCAGGGCACGTACAAACAAACAACCATTCGCACTCACATTCACACCTACGGGCAATTTAGAGTCTCCAATTAATGCATGTTTTTGGTATGTGGGAAGAAACCGGAGTGCCCGGAGAAAACCCACGCAGGCACGGGGAGAACATGCAAACTCCACACAGGCGGGACCCACACAGGCGGGACCGGGGATTGAACCTGGGTCCTCAGAACTGTGAGGCTGACGCTCTAACCAGTCGCCCACCGTGCCGCCTTGTTGGTGTTCATCACACACATATTTAGAGCCAAACACCTCCAGCATCCTCCGGATTTGGGGAAATTTGTCAGCGCTTAATGTAAGTATAAAACTCATCCAGTTTGAGAGTTGAACTTCTCTTTTAAGACAGTATCACATTGGAGATCAATCAGTTTCATCTACAGCTCCCGTGGCGCTGTTTCAGGGTCTTGTGGGACTGAATCTGGCAGTTTGTCAGATAAAGGTGTTTTGCTGAGCCTGCAAGCTTGATTTTAACCGCTGAGCCGTAGCCATCAGTTCCTGCGTTGATTGGCTGTTAGCATTATCAGCAAGCTTGGTAGAAAAGTGACGGCTGATGTTATATTCCTCTAAAACCGCAATGGTTTCTTAACATATTAGACATACAGCCTTTGACCGGACTACAGCGAAAAAATATTTAGTAGTCCATTATATATTAAACATTCAGCACTCACTGTCGACTTTACTTTTGTTTGGCACACTCATGGTTGAAGAAGGGTTCAGAGCAGTGGCAGAGTAAAAACAGAACAGCCAAAGTCAAGTCAATGTATCACTGTACCTACTGCGCTACCTGGTGGAACCACTGAGCATTACAGGAAAGCTTGGTGGAACCACTCGGCATTACAGAACAGCCTGGTGGAACCACTCGGCATTACAGCATAGCCTGGTGGAACCACTCGGCATTCAAGGACAAGGTCAAATGAATATAGTCATGATTTTGATATGATTTGGGCGATTCTGTACCAATTTTTGGCGGGTCGGATTGAAATGATCAATGGGCCGGATGTGGCCCTCGGGCCGTAGTTTGCCCACCTCTGATCTAGCAATACCATATAAAAACACTTTTAATAGTGTGCTTTAAACACATTTAAATTTTAGACATATTTTAAACACACTTAACATTTAATCACAAAAAAAAAATGGCAAAAAATGTATAGAAAATACAGTACTGTGTGAATCTGTGTTAAGATACATGGGGTGAGACATCGACAAACTCCTCCGACAACCCCAATTCCAATGAAGTTGGGACGTTGTGTTAAACAAATAAAAACAGAATACATCAAGCCATCCATCCATTTTCTGAGCCGCTTCTCCTCACTAGGGTCGCGGGCGTGCTGGAGCCTATCCCAGCTATCATCGGGCAGGAGGCGGGGTACACCCTGAACTGGTTGCCAGCCAATCACATACAAACAAACAACCATTCGCACTCACATTCACACCTACGGGCAATTTAGAGTCCCCAATTAATGCATGTTTTTGGGATGTGGGAGGAAACCGGAGTGCCCGGAGAAACCCCACACAGGCACGGGGAGAACATGCAAACTCCACACAGACGGGACCGGGGATTGTATCCCGCTCCTCAGAACTGTGAGGCTAAAGCGCGAACCAGTCGACCACCGTGCCGCCAAAAACAGAACACAATGATTTGCAAATCATGTTCAACCTATATTTAATTGAATACACTACAAAGACAAAATATTTATTGTTCAAACTGATAAACTTTACTGTTTTTAGCAAATAATCATTAACTTAGAATTTTATGGCTGCAACACGTTCCAAAAAAACTGGGACAGGGTCATGTTTACCACTGTGTTACATCACCTTTTCTTTTAACAACATTCAATAAACGTTTGGGAACTGAGGGCACTAATTGTTGAAGCTTTGTAGGCGGAATTCTTTCCCATTCTTGCTTGATATAAAGCTTCAGCTGTTCAACAGTCCGGGGTCTCCGTTGTCGTATTTTATGCTTCCTAATCCGCCACACATTTTCAATGGGAGACAGGTCTGGACTGCAGGCAGGCCAGTCTAGTACCCGCACTCTTTTACTACGAAGCCACGCTGTTGTAACACATGCAGAATGTGGTTTGGCATTGTCTTGCTGAAATAAGCAGGGGCGCCCATGAAAAAGACGCTTGGATGGCAGCATATGTTTCTCAAAAACCTGTATGTAGCTTTCAGCATTAATGGTGCCTCCACAGATGTGTAAGTTACCCATGCCATTGGCACTAACACAGCCCCATACCATCACAGATGCTGGATTTTGAACTTTTGGGTCCGGATGGTTCTTTCCCTCTTTGGCCCGGAGGACACGACGTCCACAATTTCCCCAAAAAATTTAAAATGTGGACTCGTCGGACCACAGAATACTTTTCCACTTTGCATCAGTCCATCTTAGATAAGCTCGGGTCCAGAGAAGCCAGCGCCGTTTCTGGGTGTTGTTGATAAATGGCTTTTGCTTTGCATAGTAGAGTTTAAATTTGCACTTACGGATGTAGTGCCGAACTGTATTTACTGACATTGGTTTTCTGAAGTGTTTCTGAGCCCATGTGTTGATATCCTTTACACATTGATGTCGGTTTTTGATGGAGTGCCGCCTGAGGGATCGAAGGTCACAGGCATTCAATGTTGGTTTTCGGCCTTGTCGCTTACATGCAGTGATTTCTCCAATTCTCTGAACCTTTTGATGATATTCTACATTGAGGAACATTCTCCTTAAACTGTTCGACTATTTTCTCACTCACTTGTTCACAAAGATTCAGGGAAGCTCCTTTTATACCCAATCATGGCACCTACCTGTTCCCAATTAGCCTGTTCGCCTGTGGGATGTTCCAAACAGGTGTTTGATGAGCATTCCTCAACTTCCTCAGTCTTTTTTGCCACCTGTCCCAGCTTTTTTGGAACGTGTTGCAGCCATAAAATTCCAAGTTAATGATTATTTGCTAAAAACAATAACATTTATCAGTTTGAACATTAACTAGCTTGTCTTTGTAGTGTATTCAATTAAATATAGGTTGAACATGATTTGCAAATCATTGTATTTTATTTATGTTTAACACAACATCCCAACTTCATTGGAATTGGGGTTGTACATAAGTGTTCATTGTGTGTATGTTTTTTACTATTCTCCTGGTGTTCAATAAACAGCTGAAAAGTCTGTCGCCGACTGTGGCTCTCTGTTCTCACTTTACAGTAATTAAGTTTACTGTCAAACCTCAGAAAAAAAATATTGTCTAAAAACATGTCATATAGTGGGGATGTGAATGATGAACCGTGATACAGCAGGAGGAATGGGTTTCAAGGTACAGTGGTGCCTAGAAGACTAGCTGCCAAATGAGGCAATCCAATACGAAATCACGAGTGCCACCTATCACTCTTCCACAAATTTAAGGTAACATTCATATATTACTATAATGCTGTATTGAAATTAACTTTTGCAAGAGTTAGCGTGTTGCCAATTGGTGAAATACTACGCTGCTCAGGCAGATAACTAGCATGGTTAAAATCCTTTTTTTTCCACGCTCTGATGTTACTTTACAAAGCGAAGAGCAGAGAAGAAGCTACTGTATTCAGTATTAAAGTCATCATCTTGAGCGAAACGCGCAACAGCCCTGTGTACCGACATTCATGAATGAAACGTGTCCCCCTTTTTGAAGTTTTAGAATGCATTCTTTTTCAGATTTTCAGAAGTTCACTCAAAGAATCAGTGTTGTCTTATAAAAACAAGTGTATGTTTTATTCACTTGTATTGAAAAGTTTAAACAGCCCAACAGATTTCTTAAAATAACAGTGACCATAAATTGTATTGCCCTATAGTTAAGAAATGTTTTTATTGTCTAGTGTTTGACAGATAAAACGTTTTATATTAAAGAGTAAATTTTTGCGAGTGGAAATGAGTGTCATAGAAATAATGATCTACTAGGCATCCATGAGGCACAGCAGGAAAAAAATTCTAAATGGAGCAAACTGCTTTGGCGTCAGCCGGTCAGAGGAAGTTTGCGTTTGCCAAGTCCATTGATCTCTAACAGCGGGAGGTTAGCGGAGGCTCAGCAGCCAATTCTATATCTGTTATGGGTACAGACATGAGCAGATGATTAAGGCATTTTTTTCCCATGTCAACAGAATTCCAAAAGGGACAAGGCCAGATCTAGCTTGGTGTGATGTTCAATGAGGTGGAGTATTTGCCTGTCGTATCTTCATCAAATTCTCTTGTTTTCCTTCAGAAATTTTACATTGGGTACCATGCGTATACACTCGAGCTCAAAAATATTGGCACCACCCTATTTTTGAGAAAGAGAATATATATGCTTGATGCTTGCGTGGGTTTTCTCCGGGCACTCTGGTTTCCTCCCACATCCCAAAAACATGCACGGTTGGTTAATTGACAACTCTAAATTGCCCGTAGGTGTGACTATGAGTGTGAATGGTTGTTTGTTTGTATGTGCCCTGCGATTGGCTGGCAACCAGTTCAGGGTGTACCCCGCCTCCTGCCCCATGATAGCTGGGGTAGGCTCCTAGTGAGGAGAAGCGGCTCGGAAAATGGATGGATGGATAAAAATATGCAAGACTGTACTTCCTGTGGATGGTCTTCATACTCATATTTACAATTTTACATTAGAGTAAGAGTAGTCAATTTTCTTTTTTTTTTTAACCCGTATTACTTTTTTGGATCATTATTGGTATTAGTGGTAGTATTTTTTCATGGGCTACCAAAATACAGATATAGTGTTTCTAGTTACTACTCAACAGGGAATAGAAAAGTGCAGTAGTATTGGTTTCACAGGAGGATACACAGAATCTAAATTGTATATAAATTTCATTTTTACACTTTTTGCTGATGGAGCATGAATTCATTTCCTTGTCTGTTCAAATATGCCTCCCACCAGGCTTCCTTTTCTTTTGTGAATTAAATGTTGCTGTCAATCATGGAAGCTTGAGCATAGCCAGAAAGACGGCCCGATGTTTGACGGATGGAACTCCATACATGCCAGATGAACTTTGTTCCCAATCACATAGTCTGAGGGTGTTAATCCAACTTTTAAGAAGTAGAATACAGTCATATTAAGGTGATTACATGCATGTCAAATGTTTGGTTTCAATCAATTTATTACATTTGGGTTCTTTTCAGTGCATTTAACAATGTCTGAAAAACAATATTAGTGTACTTTGGGGCAACAATGCATTATTGCAATGCCAAACAGGTTTGCAGGTCTATTATTTAAAAAAAGAAGGAAAAAAAGATTTGGACTTTTGTTATGACTGTGATTTCATCGACACCTCACACAATGTTTGTTTGCAGGCCGAGAAAGTGTGAAAGAAAATAACGCGATAGGCATGTCTGTTCACCTCCACACTCGAGAACTAGATGAGCAGACTTGGTCTGACGAGCGGCATTGTCATAGGCCAAATTGCAGAATATCTTGTTGTCCAACAAATCACAGAGACTAAATATCTCCACCCAGTAACTGAAATCAAAGGTGACTTCACTGACAGCATCCATCCATTTTTTTTATTTTTTTTTAAATTTTTTTAATAAAGGTACCATAGTTTACCAAACCAACTTTTTGTAATATTGGCTCTATGGTGCCTCAGTAAACGTGAAATATGAATTAAAAACATCCACGCATTCCTGAATTCCAGACGTTTTTCTGCAGAGAGCCCTGAAATCAGGTCGTTCAAATTTCTCAAGCTTATCTACGTTACCAGCGAAGACCTTCACTGTCAACATCATAAACACGTGTGCTCTCACAAGTGGGTCTTGTACACAAAGGCCACCAATCAGAGGAAAGGAGGCACCAAATATGAGCAAAGCGGATACAAAACTGGGTCAAACAGAAGTAGCTGTCAGAGGGGCCTTTTCTGGACATTCATATAACAAAACCAATGTGTTTTTTTTAAATTAAATTGACACTAATGTACTAAATCCATGTTAGAGAGTCACTCTATGGAGGTCTAAAAAGCCCAAATATGGGACCTTTAAGACTTGATTTGAACAGTTTTTCAATTATGAACAAACATTATTTTGTATTCAAACTAAAAAATATTTCAATGTCTTCTATTTGTCCATCTGTGTTTTTTTTGTTTTTGTTTGTCTATATTAATTTTTAGTAATATTGGGATAATACTGACAACTGTAACCATTTTGGTCACTATAATAATAATATAACATTTTCATATTGTTACCTCTCTATATGCATGAACACAATAAAGGAGGTCCTCTGCTTACAGCTGTCCCAACATACATAGTTGTGAGCTACCAAACGGTGCGCAATAAACTAGTTTGCTCAGCAGCATAAGAATACAGTATGTCGTCAAGAGGTCTTGCTAGTTACCTTGTTTTTTATTTATTTGATATTTATGGCCTAGAAGTGTTTTTCATACAAATATTTTCTACAGTTATGACTTTCTTGTTGCATTACCGAAAATTACTGACTTGCAATTTCAGATTACATCATCGCTATCGGAATGGAACTCCAGGAATCCTCTACAAGCTACATACATGCTTCTTCACCAGATATTACATCTAGAAGTTTGTCCTCCCGTGCTTATGACAAAGTCAGCGACAACCAACTTAATCAACAATATGCCAAAAAGATAGAAGTTATACAATCAAACACAGACGCTGTTCACTAACAACCCTGTTCTGGATGAAATTGGTTGGTTCACAAACTAATCTTGCTTCAGTTCACAAGCTATGCTTCAAAGAACAAAGAGGCAATAAAGGGTTCATTTCTATATTTCTTTTTAACTAAACCCATAAAAGCAAGGGAAACATCACTGGGCCTAGAACAAATTCATTCTATTTCCATTCATTTAAAATTAGGAAATGTTCGAACCAATGAAAGGGAAGTTAGGAATTTTCTCCAAAAAAAAAAAAAAAAAAAAGTGAAGTGAGGTTACATTCCAATCTTGCTAGCGGTCTTAACACTTCCAAACATCCCATTTAAGCTTGACTGTATTTGAAAATACTAAGTGCACAGAACAATGGCTCTGTGTACCCAATGAAGTGCAGTTATGAGCAACTATCTGCAAAATTTTACCAACAGTTGCCCAAATATGATGCTATCCACTACCCAGTGCAAAAAAAAAAGGGGGAGGGGGGCATACAAAACCAGTGCAGTGCTGCAGGAGATGAGCTGGCAAAGGGACAAGCTGATGAAAGGCACTGCGCCCCACTACATGGAGATGCCTGCCATTTGACCCGGCACGCTAATGATCCAGCTGCTTCGTAATCGGCAAGGCCAAGTTCGCAGTCTTAATTAGCGAGCCTCGGGTAGCGGCAAGAATTACGAAGCGCAACACCACCGGGCAGTAACGACCCCCACTGCCTCCATTACCCTGTCAGTCTGTGGGATGGTCAGAGGCCCCCCAGGTCTATTGGGGAAAGCGGAGGCGTGCAGAGGAGTGGTCTGAGGTGTATTGAGGAGCAAGGTACATAGAGAAAAGGTGTACCATCAAAGCCTGTTTTTGCCATAACACCAATTCTATTTCCTGGCAAGAACTGAATCACACATCGTCGCTGTCAGTTGACAACCGTGTATTTCCATTGTCTATAGCAAAATATTTAATTAAAGTGCACCACAAACGACTGTTATTAGACCGATTCACCACCAGAAACATACATCTGTCATTTCACAGAAATCATTGTATGTTGTAACATTTAAACGGGTGTGTATAAAAGTAATAATGGCTTCCTATGACTAAGTGATGACTTCCAAGTGTGTTCCTCTCATTTTTCAATATAGGGATGCACTGAAAATTCACGTTTTGTTTTGATTTCAATTCTTTAGGCTTGCAATTCGATTCGATTCAATATTGATTAACATGTTCTGGTATCGATTCAATTATTAGAAAAATACAAACGAGTACATTTTGACAATTTGAAATATTTATTTTTTATGCGGTGTAAAAATCTCATGTCGCCATATTTTTTAAGCAATAAAAAAATATATATAAATAAAATCTGAAAATAAAAATTTCCACATGTATTTGTATGTATGGAGTACAAAAGTAAAAACATATTGCAGTTGTGTATAAAGAGAAAAAACGTAAAGTGCATGTAAACTTAAATGATTATTTCTTCTTAGAAATTGTAATTAAAAAAAAATGCACAATAATAACGTATTTGTTCATATGGCGTATAACAGTTAAAACTCTGTATTGAAGAAGTAACGTGCATGTACTTGATACTACTAATTAGGGTTACTATTATTATTTGCTGGGTATTAAAGTTATACCTAATTAAGTAGCATGTTTGCGGCATTGTGAGACAAGCCAGTACCGGTACTTTCTTCGCCAAATCCCATTTATTTATTGCATCTGTCAACATGTTCGCTATATTGCTCCCTCCCTTCGTGGCTTCTGTGTAGGGGGCTCTAGTCTGAAGAACATTTTAAACAAAATCCCACGCAGAAATTAAATGAGAAGTGATTGTTACGTAGGGCGGCACGGTGACCGGCTGGTTAGAGCGTCAGCCTCACAGTTCTGAGGACCCGGGTTCAATCCCCGGCCCCACCTGTGTGGTGTTTGCATGTTCTCCCCATGCCTGCGTGGATTTTCTCCGGGCACTCCGGTTTCCTCCCACATCCCAAAAACATGCATTAATTGGAGACTCTAAATTGCCCGTAGGTGTGAATGTGAGTGCGCATGGTTGTTTGTTTGTATGTGCCCTGCGATTGGCTGGCAACCAGTTCAGGGTGTACCCCGCCTCCTGCCCGATGACAGCTGGGATAGGCTCCAGCACGCCTGCGACCTTAGTGAGGAGAAGCGGCTCAGAAAATGAATGGATGGATGATTGTTACGTACACAGGGGTCAGTCGCTTTTTCTGTCAACTACAATGACTCCAAAACCACTGTCTTAACTCCATGTACAGTTCCGTGACAGCGACTTCTGGCGTGTTTTTGTGTTGGAATTGCATACTGTGGTTGGAGTGTCTTTTGTCCATTTCTGTGTTCAGGTTTTAAAAGGGAATCCAAAGCAGATTTGGTGCATCAATACTGAATCGCAGGAAGAAAACTTGTGAAAGTGGATTTTGAAACTAAATAAAAAGGACAAAGGAGAACTGTAGCAAAAGGCAGGCTGGTCCACATTTTGGACGGACCACATGCCAGAGGTTTCTGGGATGCTGATTGCTGTTAATCACGTGCATCTGCACATAACGTAACATCATCTTAAATACAGCGCAGGGAAATACCAGTAGTCTCGACACTAACTCAGCCTTGCCCAAAGTCTGGCCGCTGGGCCAAATCCGGCCCGTGTCCAAACTTCCTCCGGCCCGAAGCATCCTGTCATAAAATCAATAATATGTGGCCCGCCAGCACAGTTCCCATAGTAAACAGTACACACACACAAAAAAAAGCTATTTTATATTTCACCAGAGGGTGGCAGTAGACCTGTGGCCGCACTCTCGTAGCGTGACCCCTGTGGTATATTTTTAGCCCGTTTCTAAAATGGCAACTGAAACTAAAAAGAGGAAAGTTGACAACAGCTGCAGTGTGATGAGGAGTGTCACCAACAACGTCCTCTCGTCAACTTTTACCGCCAGCTGGACAAAGACAGGTTCCAAGAAATTGTAACATTTGCTAAGAAAATGCTGAGCTTGGTTGGCTCGACTTACTTGTGCGAGAAGACGTTCTCGGTTATGAACATTAACAAGAGCCATGTGAGGACAAGACAAGTGACTCTCACCTGCGTGACATCTTGCGCATCAAAACCACTGCTTTTCAGCCAGACCTGGCCTGTTTACTGCAGTCGAAACACCAGTATCACCCTTCACATTAATGCAGGTAATTCTTTTTATTCTGAGGAGAATAAATTCCAAAGTCTCAGTGAATTGATTTTTTTGTGATGATCAAACCACAGTTTTGTCAAATTTCTGTCATCTGATTTGACTATACTATAGTCAAATCAGATGACAGAATAGTAAGGTTACTATACTATTCTAATGGATGTGGCTGGGATGTGATTTGCTAAAATAAAATCAATAAATACATGTTTCTAAAAAAATTCTGTCAACTTTCATAAAATAGATCATTTGATTTAATTTATTATTATTTTAACCTTTAACTATCCTGATAACGCAACTGACAACAGATTATCATTTGCAATATCGACTTAGCTGCAGACAGCAAAGTGACAGTTACATATTTACATGTTAATTTACAATTGCAATGGTTCAAGGAATGTCAGGCCGAATGGTCGGCCCCCATCTGACCAAATCTGGCCCTCTTTGCAAAAAGTTTGGACACCCCTGCTTTAACTGATACGAGAGATGTTCTTCAGGGCTGTTGTTTTGGTGAGCAACAGAATTCAAATGGGCTCAGCACATTTTCATTTCCATGTGTGAATGATACAACCCATTCTTTTGATAGAAAAAGGGAGGTGTTTGTCTTAAGATAAACCACTCTGCAACTAATTGGGATGCAGCGTCTTATTCGATGCGCGACTGCTATTTGAGGACAAACGGTAGAGCTTTCTTGCTCATTTGTTAACGAATGGGGGAGATGTCACGGAATAAGAAGGAGGCAGAAAAATACAAGAACAAGTATGGATGGTAGTATCGAGCTATCATAGTAACTGTGTGTGTGTGTGTCTGCGTGCACACTGAATGGGGTCACAAGTTCAGACATTACCCCTTCACAAGCACTGTGATCCCACACATTTGTACAGAGCTACTTTGATGGCAATATAAGAGAGTGGAGCATGTCCCCGTCACCAAAGTCAAGAAAAAAAATATTGGTTAATTTTTAGGGTGAATCGACTGTCAATGCTTTTTTTTATCCCTGAATGTAAATTTTCCCTAAACCGTTTCCAGACATGTTTTGATAACATTTGCACAATGACAACAAAGCTTCCATTATGCGGTTGCATCACAAAGGTCTCAATCAACCTGCCAAAGCGGTTAAGGCGGGAGCCAGTCCTTCTTCTTGAAGAATAGCTAATGAGGCAATAGGGGTGAGTAATACACTGGTATCACAACGCAGCCATGCTGAGTTTACGTCATTGTGGCAACAGGTCGCCATCTGCGTCATCGACTTTGCCGCTGGTCCTTGTTTTGAGCTATTGCACAATTTGTGTTTCTACTTAGAATGCACTCATTGCTCCACCATTTGCAGTCAAATATCTGTTGTTTCTAAAATTGATGCTAACCGTTAGCATGTCAATGGCGTTTTGCATTTTTGGTTAGCATTAAGCTAAGTGGAGGCAACGCTACGTTTTTTTAAATAACATTTAATTATCTTTGTTTTATGTTTAGTGTGACAGTAGACTGGGAGTGGCAATAAAATACTTGAAGCTTCCTCCCACATTACAAAAGCATGCATTTCAATGAAGTCTTAAGTTTTCCGTAGGTGTGAATGTGAGTGTGAATGCTTGTTTGTCTAGTACCCTGTGATTCGCTAGCGACCAATCAAAGTTGTAGCCTGCTACTCTTCCCCTAAAGGCCTCTTTATACTCCTGCGCTCGTGCGGCCGACAACGTCCACATTGCATCACGTGACAGACGCATTGGCCCGCGCGGCCCCTCTGCATCTGCTGTGATGACGTACTCAGCCTTCCCCTTGGTTCCACATACCACCACCGCCTTCTCGATCGATTTTGCAGCATAATTAAACGTATCATCTGGTCATCTAGGTCCATTTGTTCTAGCAGACACTGTTTCACGGTCACCATTGTTGTTGCTTTGTTCTTTGTTACAGAAAGGAAAGTAAAAACGGCTGCCAGAAATGGCCAAAAAATGCAGAGGAAATTCCACCCTGTGGTGTCCTAGCCAATACCAGACGTAGCGACACCCCCGGCTTGGAGGGGAACTGCAGTACATTTGCAAAACTGCACGCGTGGGTTGCGCTCCAGTATAAAGGCAAACTGCGCATGGGATACCCGCAGTGACGTCAGCGCGGTCGTCGCCCTCGCGAGTATAAAGAAGCCTTAAGTCAGCTGGGATGGACTCCAGGTCACTCGTGACCCTTATGAGGACAATTGCTACAGAAAATGGATGGAGGGATGGATGCTCTGAACTCCAATAGATAGCATCCTTGGTCTCCATTTGCATGACAGTTGGGTTTGTATTTTTCATCATTTTACAACTCATTTCACATGAATTATTTCATTGCACCTATGATCTTACTGTGAATGAGCTATTGTCCGACTGTGAGCAAATATTATAACCAGGCCACACTAAAAAGAGCAGTCCAGGTGCATCATACAACCTGACTAAATGCGGCTATTGAAATAGCACCTTTTGAAGGGCTACTCTGAATTATCGTCACAATTGAATCGCATTCGGGCACCTAATGTGAGTACAACACATTTCACATTATAAGCAGTTCAGATTTCCCGATCGTTATTGGCAAGGCTACCTGAGCATTGAATCTGAAGAGGGGAGAGGGAAAAAAAACATTTTTTGTTGCTAGTGTGAAAGTGTAAACATTGCTTGCTTGACACATTACACGAGTGTACATTCAGTGCTTATCTAAATTATTTATCCCTGCGAATATTCTCATTCATCCAGGTCATTTTATTCTCAGGGTATTGACTCGACTGTCCAAGTCCAGTTGCAATCGATTTTATACCCTGAGAATAAATCTTTCATTGTTTCAATCATCATTTTACCTTTGTCACTCAGCATCATCTGCACATTTGTAGCAGTATTACTGCACTGCTGGACACTTAATATTGCTTAATGGATCTCTGTATGTTTATGTTTACATCCTAAATCTACGGTGGCCTGGAAGTGCAAAACAATAACAAATTGTGAAACACTAACATTTCAGAAACCACAAAAACAAAACCACTTTAACATTTCAGAAAACACAAAAACAAAACACTAACATTTCAGAAAACACAAAAACAAAACAAACCACTTTAACATTTCAGAAAACAAATTAATAAAACACGAAATACTTTGACATTTCACGCACCACAAAAAAAAAAACAAGACACTTTAACATTTCAGGAAACACTAAAACAAAAGCAGAAACACTTTTACAAAAAGACAAACCAAATTACGATTACGGACACCCGGAAAGGGAGGGGGCCATTTCACAGACATTCTTGGAAATCCCACGGCTTTTTTCGGCAAGACCCGCCCCGCTTCAACATGATTGGCTCCTGCATCGCGGCAAGGGTAGGCTAAAAAGATGGAATGTGATGTCCATCCCAAATAGCGATTATATATATTGACGCCCTGAACAGCGAGCCTGTTTCGTGTTTTGTTTTTGTGTTTTCTGAAAGGTTAAAGTGGTTTGTGTTTTGTTTTTGTGTTTTCTGAAATGTTAAAGTGGTTTGTGTTTTGTCTTTTCTGAAATGTTAAAGTGTTTTGTTTTTGTGGTTGATGAAATGTTGAAGTGATTCGTGTTTTGTTAATTTGTTTTCTGAAATGTTAAAATGTTTTGTGGTTTGTTTTTGTGTTTTCTGAAATGTTCAAGTGTATTGTGTTTTGTTTTTATGTTTTCTGAAATGTTAAAGTGTTTCAAAATTTGTTATATTGTTTTGCACTTCCAGGCCACCGTATAAATCTACATTTCATGATAGCGGCTTGTTTGCTGTAGTACTAGAGCGGCCCCAACCACCAAAGACAAATTCCTTATTGTGTTTTAACATACAGTGGTCTGCATGACTATTATACTGTCCCCAGTGTACAAGTCGTGCACGCCAGAAGGAGCCGCAATGAATTAATTATAATGCACAAATTGAATTCTTTACATTCTTTGAAATTATGTTATGAGTAAATGTTTTTTATTAAGTAAAATATACATTTTTATTTTCCTTATTTAAAAAAAAAAAAAAATGTATTTTTTTGGGGTCTGGAACCAATTAACACCATTTCCATTAATTTCAATGGGTAAAGATGATTTGAGATACGAGTGTTTTGACTTACGAGCATTGTCACAGAACAAATTAAACTTGTATCTCAAGGCACCACTGTACTTGACTAATAAAGATAATTGTGATGTATGAATTTTCCCTTCTTTAATGGGAGAAATAGCGACTAAATGAGATTTAACCTAAATTATGACGATGCTTTATACGATCAGGATTTTTGGGGCCGATCAGAGAGTTTAAAAAAATAATAACCGATCACCGATCCGATCACAAGATGGAGGAATGTGTCTATTTAATGACCTGTTCATTTACTGTATATACTTGTGTACTTAATTGCTAAAAAAATATATATTTTCAATAAATCTATCTTTGTTCCTCTGTTTATGCCAGTGAGGCATAGTGACAGACAGAACAAATGAATGGTCTTCTATTAAATGGCAGGAAGTAAATACAGTAATTAATGTATCCACTTTTTGTGACATTTGTTTGTTTTTGTTTGTTTGTTTTTGTTTTTGTTGACAGAACGGCGGCATGTTTACGTCCAACCATTTGTGCTAGCAGTAGCTTGCTAGGCTACATAACATTTTATTGCCTGCTTGTGAGCCGTATCGTATTAAAAGTAAGTGAACATATCTCAAGCAAGCCTTAAACGAAGGTCCTCTCCTGAGCACCGGTGACCACCAACACACGTTTTTCCCCATTTTGTCCCTATAATACCATCGGCGCGGTCCACTCGTATTGTCGTCGCCACAGTAACGAGTGTATCTGGTCACATTTGAGAAGATAAAGCCCAATGATTGTAAAAAACAGGATGCGGTGATATCGGAATACAAGATTTTATTGCAGTAGTCTGACAGTGCAATCTTGAAAGAGCAAATTTGTCTTGTAGTTTGATCCGGGCATTACGTGTTGCCTGTCCCACACCGCCGACATGTTTTTTTGTTTTGTTGTTGTTTTTTTTAAAATAACTTCATTGGCCGTCAGATATTAACGGTACTACGTCAAAAGACACGCAACCAGGCTAAAAATAAACTAGCTTTTGGATTCAAATATACCCTGCATGCGGCGACGCGGAGTAAATGTCTTTTGCGGAGCCGATCAATTACGTCATTGATTGGATAGTTGAATTATGACATTAAAGCCGATCAGCCGATCAACATAAAATGCTAAATATCGGCCGATACTGATCAGCCCGATTAAATCGGTATAAAGTCTAATTATGACTAAACAAAACACTATTATGTTAACCAACAAGGGGCTGAATTCACTGAAGTTGTTTGGGTTCAGTGCTGTCGTGGCCACATGTTAACCCCAGTGGAACAAGTGAGTTATGCCATCACGTCCTCTGCTAAATGCACATTACGGAGAGGAAGGATGCGTTTAGCAAAATATGCACATACTGTATCGCGACACTCCGAATTAGCCTAGCACGGGAGACCTCAGGCAAGTTCACAATTTTTCCACAATACAATCAAAACATTTTCCTATTACATAATAATAATAATAATAATAATAATACATGACAGAGAGCCTTATTTATGTTCTCCCTGGAACTTCTTACAGCATGACTACAACGAGCTCCACTCAAACACTACATGCAGCATAACAGCCATGATTTCCTCAGGCTATTCAAGCTCACAGTCATGCACTTACACACACAAGAATGGTGACAGGT
The DNA here is from genome assembly GCF_024500385.1 of Phyllopteryx taeniolatus. Taxonomy (NCBI): domain Eukaryota; kingdom Metazoa; phylum Chordata; class Actinopteri; order Syngnathiformes; family Syngnathidae; genus Phyllopteryx; species Phyllopteryx taeniolatus. The sequence goes on from NC_084510.1 coordinate 20,285,053, forward strand.
ACCAAACCAGTGCGCTCCTCCACTTATCTACAATTTTCAAAATTGAATCCCCCATTTTTTGTGCGTGTTTCTAGCGCAGTCACGAATCCATCACGGGTAACAACACGCATACACAACACTGTAAGGCCACCTTACAGATACACGGACACGTGTGATGGCTGCTCCATTAAAAAAAAATGTTGCTAAGACAGTCAATATTTAGTCAAATGATTGTTAAAATAATTGCCCAGACGGTGTAAGCAAAGCAGAGCCACACAATGAAGGGAAAAAAGGGGTGAGATTATTATGACAAGAATCTTCCTGTGGTGTGATGGCAACTTGGCACAGGGAGGGGGATCGCTAAACGCTCTACCTTCTATGCCTCCTTAAGATGTTGGCACGCGTGCTCACAACAACAACAGTGCTGTAATGTAACCTGGTAACAAGCCTTTGGTATCCTCGCCCTCCACCGAAACCTAGGTCATACCTTCCATATCAACGGCTTTATCTAGAGTGTTGGTGGGTGAAGCCCTTATTTTCCTACCAATTGCAAGGGGATAATCAGGGAGTGGTGGGAACCCAGCTCACCTGCCCCTCAGTCACTCCTCACTTTTTCCAGCCCTCCAGGGCAAAGTATTTAGGAGCATCTTGGAGACTAAAATAGCAACGTGTTTGAGTATTGCAAGCGCACGTGAGCGCTATTATCTTGCAGGAGGCTATCGGATATTTGTAAAATCCATTATTCTGCCGATAATCCCATTGATTAATCAAATAATTGCATTAAAAAATCATTATTAAACAACAATACCGATACAGAATGTGCATGTGAGGTGCAGGTATTATTTTTGTCCACTTGTCCATCCTTGCGTTCGACAATGTAGAATCTGTGATTTGAATGTGTGTGGCTTTAAAAAGCAGGGCGGGGCCTGGCCTGAGTGACGTGCGTTAGTGAATGAGAGTGTAGCTGGCTGTTGTTAGCTCAGTTTAGCCAGTCTGCTACGTTTAGTCCCTGCGCATCAGTTGTGGCCATTGTAGCTAGAATATGAACGTACTTACAGTATGTGTTTATTTTGTTACCGTTTCTTCAATAAAGCGATTGAAAGTGCACTGGCGGCTGTGTCTCTCCTTGACCTTATAAGGTCAAGAATAGACCATGTACAACCCCAATTCCAATGAAGTTGGGACGTTGTGTTAAACATAAATAAAAACAGAATACAATGATTTGCAAATCATGTTCAACCTATATTTAATTGAATACACAACAAAGACACGCTATTTAATGTTAAAACTGATCAACTTTATTGTTTTTAGCAAATAATCATTAACTTAGAACTTTATGGCTGCAACACGTTCCAAAAAAGCTGGCACAGGGTCATGTTTACCACTGTGTTACATCACCTTTTCTTTTAACAACATTCAATAAACGTTTGGAAACTGAGGACACTAATTGTTGAAGGTTTGTAGGTGGAATTCTTTCCCGTTCTTGCTTGATGTACAGCTTCAGCTATTCAACAGTCCGGGGTCTCCGTTGTCGTACTTTATGCTTCTTAATGCGCCACACATTTTCAATGGGAGACAGGTCTGGACTGCAGGCAGGCCAGTCTAGTACCCGCACTCTTTTACTACGAAGCCACGCTGTTGTAACACGTGCAGAATGTGCTTTCGCATTATCTTGCTGAAATAAGCAGGGGCGTCCATGAAAAAGACGTTGCTTGGATGGCAGCATATGTTTCTCCAAAACCTGTATGTACCTTTCAGCATTAATGGTGCCTTCACAGATGTGTAAGTTACCCATGCCATTGGCACTAACACAGCCCCATACCATCACAGATGCTGGATTTTGAACTTTGTGTCCATAACAGTACGGATGGTTCTTTTCCTCTTTGGCCCAGAGGACACAATGTCCACAATTTCCCAAAACAATTTGAAATGTGGACTCGTCGGACCACAGAATAGTTTTCCACTTTGCATCAGTCCATCCTAGATAAGCTCGGATCCAGAGAAACCGGCGACGTTTCTGGGTGTTGTTGATAAATGGCTTTTGCTTTCCATACTAGAGTTTCAAGTTGCACTTACGGATGTAGCGCCGAACTGGATTTACTGACATTGGTTTTCTGAAGTGTTCCTGAGGCCATTTGGTTCAACTGTGGGATGTTCCAAAAAGGTGATGTAACACAGTGGTAAAAATGACCCTGTCCCAGCTTTTTGGGAACGTGTTGCAGCCATAAAGTTCTAAGTTAATGATTATTTGCTAAAAACAATAAAGTTGATCAGTTTGAACATTAAATATCTTGTCTTTGTAGTGTATTCAATTAAATATAGGTTGAACATGATTTGCAAATCATTGTTTTCTGTTTTTATTTATGTTTAACACAAAGTCCCAACTTCATTGGAATTGGGGTTGTATGATACTAAGGACAATGCTTTCTAACTCGCGGTAGGAAGCTATATCAAATTAGTTAACATCGATGCCTTGCGTTGGCGATCGCAGAGGCGCTGTTGTAGTGAGTTAGTTCTTCTTTGCAGTAGACGTGTTGCACTTTGTTATCTCCTTTTTGAGTGTCAAATGATCACACACTTTGGATATTCTTTGTCTTTTACACACACGTTCCTCCTGGCTCACTGCCATCATGGCAACTTATTTCTACGCAGAGTGTCATGTCTGTGGTATTTTTCCTTTTTTCCCCCGATCAAAGTCTGCAAGGGTGCAATTATCAGATGTCTCTAAAACAGGGGTGTCAAATTCATTTTTGTTGCGGGCCACATTGCAGGGCCATTATGACTGTGAAACCATATAAATGTTTAATCGCAGTCACTGGTACATGGTACATTCGCCTGACTGTGTTGCGAGCAACTTGAATTCAGTTCCCACTCAGTGGCGGTGTGAATGTGAGTTTGAATGGTTGTCTGTCTCTGTGTGCCCTGCAACTGGCTGGCGACCAGTTCAGGGTGACGTCCATCTTTCGCCCGAAGTCAGCTGGGATAGGCTCCAGCACCCCGTGATCCTGAACAGGATAAGCGGTGTAGGAAATGGATGGATAGATGTTCAATCTCCTCATCATATTATTAAATATACACAACAGATGGATAAATAGTTTTTAAATGAGAAGGATAATAGGGCAATTTTGTGTCGTTGGTTATCTCCTTTTTGACTGTTAAATGATCCCAGACTTTGGATATTCTTTGTCTTTTACACACTCATTCCTCCTGGCTCACTGCCATAGCGCCAACTCCTTTTTCCCCCCGATCAAAGTCAGCAAGGGTGCAATTATCAGATGTCTCTAAAACAGGGTGTCAAATTCATTTTTGTTGCGGGCCACATTGCAGTGGCATTATGACTGTGAAACCATATAAAAGTTTTATCGCAGTCACTGACAGTGTAATGGTACATTCGCCTGTTGCTTAGTTATACTGGGTTACAAAAAAAAAGCTGTCAGTTTTTTCAGCTGATTTAGGGCAATTTTGTGTCGCTGAATCCGAAAATGGCATCCGATTCTCTGGTTCATGTCTGGTTTTTATGCTAATTAGATTTTTTTTTAAATCTGATATTCTTACTAAATCGATTACATTTTTGTGACATTATTGGTTGATTTTTGCGAATATTCCTCATTAGAATTTTTTTTGACAGTTTATTAATCAAATGTTAAATGTCTGTGAGGATTTGAAGGCCAGCTAATGCCCACGACCTTCCGACTGATAGTGTATTTCATTTCTTACAAGGTTGAGAACCCCTGATATAAAACAAAAATACCTGTACATGTAAACTAAAATGTAAAAATATGCCCATACTTCAAAAAGTTGACCTGATTGAGAAAAACAAATGTGCTATTTGGATTAATCAGACCAAAATTTTCCTAAATCAACTAAAGAATCTTAAGACAATCAATTTGTTGTTGACAAGTGTTATCTGACTGTGGGATAGGCAGATAAATGCCAGATCCTCTGTTAAGGGAACTAGTGTAGGATCTCTGCTAATTCTTCCGTTTCACAAAGCAATCTAGTGCATATGTCAGTGATATTAGCAGATTGTGGCATGCAAGCGGATTTCGCCACTCTTGTAAAGAAAAAAATGGTATCTTTACCTGACTCCCTCATCGCCAGTGGCCAAGCAAATCACATCCATAATTAATCTGCCAATCAGTTGGAGCGAAACCGTGGCTATGGGCCAGTTAAAGGCTGACAAGAACGACCTGTCAAAAAGAAAAGAAAAAAGGGAGCAAAGCTAAATCCGCCATTTCCTTTATACACACGGAATGCTTCAAAAGGCAGAAGAGGCCCCTTTGTCTCATCAATTACAGCCAAACATAGTCTTCTAAGTATAGCTGTACGTGGTGAAGAGGCTACCGGGCAGAGCAGACAGGGCGACAGTGGGAAAGAGGGGTAGTTGGCTGCGGATCAAGTGAGCCACTTCAGGCTTTCTGGAGAGGCCTCAAAATTAAGCAAGAATTGCTGACCTGAATGCAGAAACAGCAATATCGAGAGACAAAAATTGTGTACAGAGTTGAAAAAATACAGATATTCGTATGTTTTGTTGACTTGGCAACTAGTTAACTCGCACAAGTAGGACTTGACAAAGGCTGTGTTCACGTAAAACAACAAATGGTGCACACATTTTGTCCACTTTTTTTAAAAAAATTTTTATAAATTGTTGGACGAACAGCTTCCATCTTTTTAAAGCCACAAGCCGAGCAATTGGATGACAGTTGATTTAACCTGAAACAAACATGATTAAGTGTGGGCACGGCCTAATTAGCTCAGAAAGCCAATTAATGTTTAGAATCCAGTTTGCGTTTCCACTGCCAAGTGTGGAAGGTGATGATTATTTGCTATTTATTAATTTACCTTAAAAGGAATAATAAATATATCAATTCTGCATCAACTATGAAAATATTGTGACATCTTAGCATGATAACAATCAATTTTGTATTTTCTTCTTGATACACAGGTTTGTTAGAAGAAGGCAAGTTCAGTTGCAGAAAAGTAGCATCATTCAAAAAGTTTGACAATGCAATGCAAAAATAAATGTAGAGAGTCCTCAATTAGAACATACTGTAGTTCCGTTCCTAGAGCAGCAATGTAACCGGAATTGGTACGTAAATCATCCATGTGTCCGGGTCTATCACTAATGTGTCCGGCTCTATCAGGAGCCTATGATACGCTAGCCTAGTAAAGTCATCAGTAACTCAGCGAGCCTTTTGTGCTGTATGTGATACTGTAAACACAGGACCCAGAGTTGGGAGTAAGTCTGATTTGAGCAAGTCACAAGCAAGTCTCAAGTCATAACCTTCAAGTCTCAAGATAGTCCCAAGTCAGTGCGAGAGAAAATAAAGCAAGTCAAGTCGAGTCGCCACTAAATTTCAAGCAAGTCGATTCAGGTCATTACTTGGTTTAATTAACCAAGTTGCAAGTCAAGTCATACAATCTTGCTCCAGTTGCCACATGTATTGGAGTGGTAATAAAAAAAAATTACATTTTCTTCCCCATAAATCATAACACAACAAAAAGTATTCACGCCTTATAAAAGTTAAATGAACAACAACTGAGATTATGATGCACTGAATAGTTTTCAAGCTGTATTTCAAACTCAATTTTACTGAACTTTATTTCTCAACAAACTTTGCTGTGTACTTTGTGATGAAAGCCTTGCAACGCCTACAATTCTTGTGTTCTACGGAACACAATTAAGCAAAAGCCAATACTGATTTATGTTGGTCAAATATAATTAGATGTGTACCTAATGCTAAAGGAGAATGAAAGAGATTCATAATTAAGGAAATAATACATGGCATAAAATCCTTCCAAAAAAGTAATGTGAACAAAATCTGCATTCCTCCTGTGTTCTCTACTTGAATTAAATCACTCAGTCGGGTTTGTTAATTAATTTAGAAGCACTGACACTGGACAATTGTCATTAGATTAAAGGTTATGTTTCATATGCTGTGGACTCAATTTTAAAGTTGTTGCAGATTTACTAAAAAAGAAAAACTGAAATATCACACAGCCATAAGTATCCAGACCCTTTGCTCAGTATTTAGTAGAAGCACCCTTTTGAGCTAATGCAGCCATGAGTCTTTTTGCGAATGATGCAACAGGTTTTTCACACCTTGTTTTGGGCATCCTCTACCATTCCTCCTTGCAGATCGTCTCCAGTTCTGTCATTTTGGATGGTGAACATTGGTGGACACTGTTGGGACTGTATTAGACAGGTGATGAGCAGTGCCTGGTTTTCTCCATACATACCGCTTAGAATTAAGGACAAAAAGTTCTATCTTGGTCTCATCAGACCAGAGAATCAAATTTCTTACCATCTTGGAGTCCTTCAGGTGTTTTTTAGCAAACTCCATGAGGGCTTTCATGTGTCTTGCACTGAGGAGAGGTTTCCGTCGGCTTCCATAAAGCCCCGACTGGCTCCAGTGATGTTTGACTTTCTAGAACTTTTTCCCATCTCCCGACTGCATCTCTGGAGCTCAGCCACAGTGATCTTTGGGGTCTTCTTTGCCTCGCTCACCAAGGTTCTTCACCCCCGATTGCTAAGTTTGGCCGGACAGCCAACTCTAGGAAGGGTTTTGCTTGTCCCAAACGTCTTCCATTTAAGGATTATGGAGGCCACTGTTCTCTTCGGAACCTTAAGTGGAGCAGAATTGTTTTTGTAACCTTGGCCAAATCTGTGCCTTGCCACAATTCTGCCTCTGAGCTCTTCAGGCAGTTCCTTTGACCTCATGATTCTCATTTGCTCTGACATGCACTGTGAACTGTAAGGTCTTATATATACAGGTGTGCGGCTTTCCTAATCAAGTCCAATCAGTATAATCAAACACAGTTGGACTCCAATGAAGGTGTAGAACCATCTCAAGGAAGATCAGAAGAAATGGACAACACCCGAGTTAAATATATGAGTGTCACAGCAAAGGGTTTGAATACTTATGACTGTGTGATATTTCAGTTTTAGTTTTTTAATAAATCTGCAAAAATTTCAACAATTCAGCTTTTTGTCAATATGGGGTGCTGTGTGTACATTGAAGGGAAAAAAAATAATTTAGTAAATGGCTGCAATATCCATCCATCCATCCATTTCTGAGCCGCTTCTCCTCACTAAGGTCACGGGCGTGCTGGAACCTATCCCAGCTATCATCGGGCAGGAGGCGGGGTACACCCTGAACCGGTTGCCAGCCAATCGCAGTGCACATACAAACAAACAACCAGTTGCACTCACATTCACACCTACGGGCAATTTAGAGTCGTCAATTAACCTACCATGCATGTTTTGGGGATCTGGGAGGAAACCGGAGTGCCCGGAGAAAACCCACACAGGCACGGAGAGAACATGCAAACTCCACACAGGCTCCCCGGCCCTCAGAACTGTGAGGCAGACGCTCTAACCAGTCGTCCACCGTGCCGCTGGCTGCAATATAACAAAGTGAAAATTTTAAGGGGTTCTGAATACTTTCCATACCCACTGTGGATAAATCGAATTGGGGAAATGATCAACAAGTAAGTATTCCCTCCAGCAAACATCTCAAATCTGCATATTTCTGTTTGGTCTGCAGCAGACACTGAACCTGAGAACCTCCAGTCCAAACTGCTTACACCCTCAGCTATAACAGAAGAGGCAGTGAGACACACCAAAAAAGAAGACACTCATGATGCAATCACCATGAAGATAGAATAGTCATCCAACATTCCGGTAATTGAATAACCCTCTCCAAGAGATCAGTGCTTTGATCAGGAGTGGTTGTGGTCCTAATTGCTTCCCGGGAGTTGGCCTTTGTTTTGGGATGTGGCAAGGGTGCCCTGACACTGACTATGCGAACCAAATTACCTTGGTCCCACCGCCTGGGGGCCTGCATTAACACACTCCCCCATGAGAGGCTGACTCCTTGCCAGTCTGGCAGCCAGTGAAGGCCTGCTGCTGAATCACAAATAGACCACTTGTGTATGCACTGGCAGACCCAAGTATTTTGGTGACAACTTGGAAGGGCCATCTTTGCGTGCATTTCACGCGATCGAGTCGGGCTTATGATTTGCTAGTTAAAATCTTGATATTCGGGAATTTGGGTACTTGACAGTAGTACACTTTGTTTTTTAGGAGAACCAGTTATTTCAGAGTTGACTGTCATATTTTTTCTCTTGTAGAACATAAGTCTGCTCGTCCATCCATCCATCTAGCTAGTAATAAGTAGCGTCGACTCAGTATCAGGAGGAGTCTGTGTTGCACAAGTGTACAATAAAGGTCTTTATTGATTGTTTTAAACGTGTTTGCGTATTACACACCCCTCTTGATGAGTCGTGATATACCTGGATGCTCACACAATTCAGGAAGCTCAACCACAAACATCAGTGGTGATTCCAAGTGATAACTACTGTTTTATGTTATTAGTCAGTAGCCTCTGCCTTTGTAGAGCAGCATGATTAAACAAAGAAAAAATACAATTGCTGGTTCCTGCTAAATGAAATAAGGTTAATAGGTGTGTCGCTTAAGATTGGCCTTAGCGATACAATTAAGAACATTTTACTTGTCAATCAATATTCAATCTCTGAGGAATCATTAACAGAATATTTACTGCCATACATAGCTAAGCGCTTCAACATCATTAAGCTGCTGAAGCAGTGCTCTTAAACACTTTACAAATTCACACATTTCCTGCGTAAAGCTCTTTTTAAAATGCTCTTGAAATCATTGTGCACACTGCAGTACCTGTCGATAATACATTCCTCTGCTAGCATGCCGGGCAAGTGCCCTCAATGTTCAACTACAAACAAATATTTCCGTGTCATCAATTGTGAGTTTCCCAAGAAGAAAAAAAAAAAAAAAAAAAGTCTGCGATCAAAGCTTTCAGAACATATTGCTAACAGGCAGCCACCGGCCATAAATCAATGACCTTTCCTCTTAGCCATAATCCAGTCTGCACAAGGAGTTTCACAACAGCATCGAACAAGTGATCAAGAGGATGGTTTTATCATTTTGTCTTCTAATCTACAAAGACACCGGCCAACCAATGACAGACTTTGACCTTGTGACATAGGGCTGGGACAAAATATCGGTATCGCACAAGATATTGATACGTCGATGTGCATGAGTTTTTAATAGGCAAAGAACATCAGTATTCTACTAGTCTCTTCCATAAACTCTCAACACTGCTCACAAAAACAACTAATGAAAACATGTTTTGTTACAGTGTTTTTTTTTTAAACAACTGCCTTTACTCACAGTACCATTCCATTCATTTGGTTTTCATGAAGAGTAAATAATGGAGCCGATTGCCCTTACTTGGTTTTGACAAACAAGTGACAACCTTGGCTAATAATTTATGTTGAGTTTAAAGGGACAAATGGTTTTTTTCATTATCGCTTTCCCAATTTCATAAAATCCCATAAAAGTTTGGATACGACCAACATTTTAGTCCAATTTAAAAAAACATTTTTACATTAAATGTATAAATTTCCGACATAAAGGTCAGAATGTGTGACAGCATGATTGAGCAAAAACGTTAAAGGTTGTTTATTCTGTTTCTACGTCCGGTATCGGTATATCCGTAATTGTTTTTGACAATTGCTTGCTCCAGTTGCATTCATTGTTGTCATTCAGAAATGGAGACGATTGTAGATACTTTGTTTTGATAAACCAAGTGACGACGATGATGTTTTTGGTTATGCTTGATGGAACAAATCATCCTTTCAAGTATTTTTGTACAGTGCAATATGTGAAAGAATGAGGCATTTCAACAAAATGAAGTCAAAAAAATGTACAGCATATCACACAGGGCACCATGGATGGATTTTATTTTGGTATTATTTTTCTCATTGTCTTGGAAAGGACTCTCAGCCTTCTTCAGTTACGTACAATTTGTGATTTATTGCAGTTCCCCCCCACCCCCTCACCGCTGAATATATCGATCACTGCTATATCATCGGCAAACTCTTATGATTCTCCAGACTCAATAATACTCCATCCTCTGCCAACATGAGCATGGACATGTTGACCATCCCCATTCAGGTGAAACACAGCATGAGTGCTAAATTATTAATAAAAAAGGGTGTAAACACTATCAACAAGGTAACCATCGCCACACTCCTAAAATGCATGCGCTGTCTGTATTTACACAAGATGAGAAATTCCTTTGCCATTCTCTTATCTACAATGATTAAGGAGGGGAAAGTGAACCATGAGCAAAAAGTGAGATGCAGAACAGAAATATGTTTTCATTGGGAATAAGCAGGTATTAATGTCTATATGTCTATACCTGGGTGCCAATCACAGGGCACATGTAAACATTTTATTGTTGGGCCATTTTTTTCCCCCTTGAAAAGAAGATGTTTAATTGGTGTTAGAATTCTAAGGAGGTCCTTGGAAAACTGTCACCACTGTAAGGTAGCCCTAGCTCTACTGAAAGTTTGAGAATCCCTGTTCTAAACAGTTAAAAAGTAATGGCCAAAAACGAAAGACTGTGAGATCTTCATGAGGAAAATATTTTAGTTATAGTGTTAATAATACATAGAGAGGTAAATAAATGAACAAACATGGTCTTTGGAGCGCGAACGTGAGCCTGAAACAGTGTCCACTAGTTGACATTGTCGCTGATTCTCCTCTTGTTCGAGTTACCCCTCGAGGGTACTATGCTATCGTTGTTAGCGGCTCGCAAGCTAAGCTAAGCAGCCTGAAAGGCTTCAAAGTGCATGACAATTTGCCGCAAGTCACACACACGCATCCTTAATGATAATTTCTCGCTAGCCTTCTCATCTGCCATTCAACAGACAGACGGACGTCTTAAACTTAAAAAAGTGCTTAAAAAACCACACACATACTGTGGTGTCTCATCCAACCACTAGGGGCACTACAGAAAGGAGTGGCTACATATGAGGCATAAAAAAGGAAGCGAAGAGACAAAGAAGAAAGTAGCCTTGACAGTGTTAACTGTCATGTGCTAACTGAAACGTCAAGGGAAGTAAAAGGAATTACAAGCGTTTTTCTTGGAAATACAACACATTCACACCTCCACAAAAAGTGCTTAAATCCAGTACAATTTCTCCTAGTATCGATACAATTGATTAATTACCTTTCAAAATAATTTGAATTAATATATTTACAACCAGGCGGGACGGTGACCAACTGGTTAGCACATCTGCCTCACAGTTCTGAGGACCTCGGTTCAAATCCCGGCCTCACCTGTGTGGAGTTTGTATGTTCTCCCCGTGCCTGCGTGGGTTTTCTCCGAGCACTCCGGTTTCCTCCCACATCCCAAACACATGGATGGTAGGTTAATTGAAGACTCTAAATTGCCCGTAGGTGTGAATGTGAATGGTTGTTTGTTTATATGTGCCCGACCAGTTCAGGGTGTACCCCGCCTCACGCCCGAAGATAGCCAGATAGGCTCCAGCACCTCCGCGACCTTAGTGAGAATAAGTGGTACAGAAAATGGGTGGATGGATGGATGGATATTTACGACCGGAATGCTAACTTGCTGAGCACGGATCGATCCAGTTGGACAAGTAGCAATATGAATCAATACATTGATAAAATGAATGAATCATTACACCACTAATATACACACTATATTGCCAAATGTATTTGCTCACCTGCCTTGACTCACATATGATTTGAAGTGATATCCCATTCTAAATCCATATGGTTTAATGTGATGTTTGTCTACTCTTTGCAGCTGTAACAGCTTCAACTCTTGTGGGAAAGCTTTCAACAAGGTTTAGGAGCGAGTTTATGGGAATTTTGGGCCATTCTTCCAGGAGAATATTTGTGAGGTCAAACACTGATGTTTAGAGTCTTCAATTAACCAAATGTGTATATTTTGGAGGATGCAGGAGGAAGCTGGGGTATCTCGAGAAAACCTATGCAAGAACAAGGAGAACATGCAAACTCCACGCAGGAAGGACTGAGTCAGGATTGGAACCCCGAACCTCATAACTGTGAGACTGACGTGTTAACCACTAGTCTGCCATGGTGTAGAAACGTAAATGTATTAATTAAAATCAACGAGCCATTAATCATTATCATTACCTTTAGTGGGATGGGAGAACCTCTCACTGACCGTTCTGAACTCCTACTTGTGCCATACCTGCCGTCTGCACGGGTTTAGGCGAATCTTCCTAAGATAGTGTTATGTTGTTCAATGTAATAAAACAAAAATGTCCTAGCGAAGATTAATAAGCCACTGCCAAAGACCTGCAGCTATTAGAAATATATATATCGCATTTCCGACCCGCACATGCATGCACCAAATCAGACATTTTTTATTTAAATGCATCAAGAATCAATACTACCCCTATTTGTCAGGGCTTTTATGAAATTGGAGCATGTAGGAAAATGTTAACCATTTCGAAATTAAATGATCAAATGGATACTCAATCCAAAATGAACAATAGTAATATGCACAAAGCTACCAGACAACCACAGGGGACTCTCACCCAATGTTACCAGGAACTCAGGGACTCCCTCTGTGTAAAGAGTCAGTCGGCGGAAGATACCGTCAAGCTTGTGAAACTGACTGCGGTGCTTCCAACGGGGAACTCTTTTTAAAGATGGGGAAGGTGAATAGGCTTGCGTGGGCAGCTGAGAGTTTCATTTTATTCCAGTGTTAATATCTGCCATGACAGGTCAACAGCCACCTTCAAGCTTGGGAAATCACTTGAGTTAGATTGGTAAATAAGATGTGCCCACTTTATTGAGTGGAGTTGGATGCTGTCAGTTTCTGGTCTAATTGGCCTGATCTCTGGCACTATTTTTATAATCCTGGACCCTTTAAACGTGTTAATCTAAAGATGAGGATACATTGTGTGAATGAAGAGTGTTTCAATTCCCAACCAGTCGGACAACCATGAATGTTCCTCTGCCTTTTTCCTGTTGTCACCATTTTGTTTAGCATTAGCTTGCTGAGACCACAGATGGCTGAAACATCTCTTTGATTTGCACACCATATTTCACACCCGATTAAAAATGTTCAGTTCACCATGATATAATACGAATAGCAAACCATATTCTGGCTTGTGTTTCCACCCATTTAACATGGGAAAAGCCCTATCAGCATGACCAGTGAATAGTCAATAATTTAGAATGCTGGGCCCCGATCTGATGCATGGTGAATGCCAGTAACTGTGCCAACTATGCAGATTGCCTAACATTGTACCAACGTGACAGTATGTAATTTGCCCGAAAAGAGGAACATGTCATTTCAACACAAAGGTACTGACTGATAATATCAGTAAAGAGACTTTGAATTCACCCTCCATTTTTTTTTTTTAAAGCTCACACAATCCCATCCTGTTCCCAGCACTGGACCAATCAGTGGACTACTGTGTATAGTCCCACCCTACAACTACAACTCTGATGTGACTATTACCCAAGCAAAAGGGTGCCGAATAGTCTGAAAGTATTTAGTATTTTCTCATTTGACAAAGTAAACAGAAAAAGTGTGTAAAGTACTGAAATTAACCACATAAAAACAGGAGTCAAGAACACTCAGAGAAAGATTTCCTCTTAATGCTGAGAGTAATATGTAAATCCCTAAATTGATTGTAATTTTCCTCCATAATCCATTAGGTAAATTTAGTCAAGAAGCCATACAATACTAGGTATAATAGTTCTCAGCCCACGGGAATTGACAATTAACCCGCAATCAATCTGCGGCGCTCATCAAAAATCTTTAAGTTAATGGGTGACGGTCGCCAAACCGTCACATTGACTGGCCTTTCATTTTTTATGGGTAAAATAAAATCAAAATGGAACAACTATTGACCCTCATGGCACTGAATAATGGGATTTATCGCACTCTTCGGGGACCACATGACTGATGGTGGATAAATGTTTTTACATCATCAAGGCAGGCAATCAATTTACTAGAATTAGTCTTTTGATTCAATTTCCTTGATTGACTTATGAATTAATTATTATTTGTGAAATGCTTTTAATGGGATCAAATCTTTAGATAAATGGCCTGTTTTGATGCAGTGGACTTTGTGACTGTAGCTCAACTTCCCTTACCTGACATGTTGTTGTTCTTCAGAATGCAAGCAGGTTCAGAATGAATCTCTCTCTCTCTCGATCAATAGATAGATAGATAGATAGATAGAGTCTCTTTTGGTTGCAACAGAGAAGTGCAACCCTTTTTTATACCAACTACTTCAGATTCTGTTTACGACGGTAAGGGGTTTCAAAGTTACTAAAGGAGCACAATGAACTAGTTTTTGCAACTGCATAAGAATACGTTGTCACACTGTACGAGAAGGCGTGCTAAGTTAGCGCCACACTTACAGGTTTTATTTTGGGGTAGGGGGGGAAAAAAACATGTTACCTGGCCTAAAAGTTTCTACGTTTTGTTTCATACAAATAATTCCAGTAATTATGACTTTACTACTTAGCGTAGGTTAGTAATAGACTACAGCAGGTTCCGATTTAAAAACTAATTTGATTACGTTGCCTCTTAAGAACAAGAGTGACTGATTCAGTCAATAAGTTATTCAATTGGTTATCACCATTATGCAAACACCAAGGTTTAAAGACATTTTCTCCAACAGCGGTGAAAAGTTTACAGTTCAGCACTTATCAAGCTAGTGAGTCAGTTAGTTAATTAGTTAGCCAGCTATAATTTTTTTGTGGTTAAACATGCAGTGGGTCACATTGACTCATGAACATTTATGGTGAACCACAGAAACAAACATAACTAATTTTAAAGGTACAGATGGTCCTCGGTTTATAACGGTATGGTCGCCGCCGTAGGAACTCCGCTGTAAACGGTGCTGTACTCAACAATCAGTTCCACACTGTTTAAAGCAGTGACTATCAAAATGTGGTATGGTTACCTCAAGTGATACGTGGGCTTCCTCTCGTGCATAGGTGTCAAACTCAAAGCCCGGGGGCCAGATGCGGGCCGCCACATCATTTTATGTGGCCCGCGAAAGCAAATCATGCTCATCAACTTCTGTGATTTTTGCTAAAATCTGTACCCAAATTCCAAATTGTCATAATAATAAACAATAATGTTGAGATATTGCATTTTTCCATTACCGAACACTTCTTCTACAGTAACTTAAACAATACTTGAACAAACTATTATCATTGTCTTGTGATTTCAAAACTAGTTATCCCTCAATTTGTTGTGTAATGGTAATAATATGTTTTGGTGATGATTAATCATTTATATGGTTTCACTTTTCTAACGGCCCTCTGAGGGAAATCATAACTCAATATCAATACGACCTCTGTTTCATTCTTGATGAACACATGTACTACTGTAACTGTATTTTAATGTTGGTCACGATGGTGGTGCTAAGTATTTTGTTAGGTGGTACTTGGTGTAAAACATTTAAGATTAAGAACCACGGGTTAAGAGAATTTTTAACGATCAATTCAGTGATTATTATGCCCATACCTATGAGGAATTGCAAAAATGTCATCACATTTCTAAAGCCTTACCATTTTACCCTGAAACTGCAAAACACTCAAATCTATGCATTAGCCTGGCAAGTGTTTTAAGATGCAAAACATTACAAAATCCCTACCAAAGCTCCACTGCACTGCGTGCTGATTAGTGGGGTGCATTGGGTTTCTTGTTTATTCACACCATGTCTTGCTGGTGTAAAAGATAAGGCTAATTAACTTGGCACCATTTGCATCTCGACTTGAGCGTCAGGATGAGCAGCCATAGCGGGCTAATCAAACGTTTGATTCAAGAGGAAATATTCCGCCACTTCTAACACTTGCGATTCTGCCCCAAAAATAAATAAATAAATAAATAAATAAACATTTTACAAAAATCCCATGGTAAGGCTGACGGCGTCTCACCTTTTTCCTACACATTCCCCTTCTCTACTTTACATTCCTGAGTTCAACCCCCCTCCTTCTCCTCCTCCTCTTTTTGCACTCCTACTACCGCCACACAGGCTGCGCTCATTATGGTGGATTTGCATGTCTGCTCCAGAGCTGCATGAGAGAAGATGAAACAGAACTCCCAGTGGCTCCCTCTGCACAGCTTCACACATCTGACAGAGCGCTCCACGTTTGGGCCCCAGACGCAAACCGACAAACACCAAATGCAGACTTCACAGAGATACCGCCCCGCCACGAATTTACGCCAAACACAGTTTTCGGGCGCCGTACATACATGCAGAAAAATAAATTGGAAATACAAGCCAAGTCTTCCAGCGACTCCCCTGCACCTTGTTCAGGTGATCAGGAAGAAACCACGTTATATACAAATATGGCATCTGACAGAATTCTACAGTGATGTGAAAAAGTGTTTGCTCCCTTCAATATTTTTTATTTTTTTTGCATGTTTGTCATTCTTAAATGTTTCACATCACCAAACACATTTTAAATATTAAAGACAACACAAGTAAAAACAAAATGCAGTTTTTAAATTATTATAGAGGGAGGGGAAAAAAATGCATCTTTGCAGAAGTTGAGTGGACTTGCAGGTGTGTTTCAGATCATTGTCCTGCTGCAGAAGTTCGGTTCAGCTTGAGGTCACGAACAGACGGCCGGACTTTCCCCTTCAGGATTTTTTTGGTAGACATCATAATTCATGGATCCATTTATCACAGCTAGTCTTCGGGGTCCTGAGGTAGCAAAACAGATCATCACACCACCAGCACCATATTTTACTATTGGTATGGTGTTCTTTTTCTGAAATGCGGTGTTAGTTTTCCGCCAGATGTAATGGGACAAACACCTTCCAAAAAGTTCAACTTTTGTCTCGTCAGACAGTTAGTCTCGTCAGTATTTTCCCAAAATTCTTGGGGATCATCAAGATATCTTGTGGCAAATTGAGATGAGCCTTAATGTTTTTTTTGCTCAGCAGTGGTTTTCGTCTTGGAACTCTTCCATGCAGGCCATTTTTGCCTAGTCTCTTTCTTATGGTGGACTCATGAACACTGACCTTAGCTGAGGCAAGTGAGGCCCGCAGTTCTTTAGATGCTATTATGGGGTCTTTTGTAGGCTTTACACAATCAGGATTTTTGGGGCCGATCACAGATCAGCAAGTTTAAAAAAAACGATAACCGATCACCGATCCGATCACAAGATGGAGCAATGTGTCTATTTACATGACTTGTTCATTTATTGTATATACTTGTGTACTGTATACTGTATCCATGCATCCATCCATTTTCTGTACAGCTTATCCTCACAAGGGTTGGGGGCGTGCCGAAGCCCATCCCAGCTCAAATTATTCTCTAGCATTTTAGACAAAACTTAAAAACACCAATGAGCTCAAGGGGGCATTCAAGGATTGGCCACTGACGTTTAGGTCAAATCAACATTACAGAACATGACAGAAATAATGGGTGCTAACTTACTGTAATTATATTACCGTATTTTCACGACCATAAGGCGCACGGATGTCCAGCGGTTCGTCAAGCCTCCCGGAATGATGGCAAGCTCCGAGTTATTGCCCTCAGTCGAATGGTGACTGTAGAGACGCTTCTCCCGGCTATTCTTTGCTCTTTAATCCATTGCTCGAGTTGGCCACCTCGCCTTGTTTTCTCCTGCAGTCAGGCCAGCCTCCACTCGTAAAGTAGCAGTCAAGCCAGCCGCCCCTAATTTTGTTCATACTAGGCATTACAGTAATAGGTCGCCAACTCGCGGCGAAAGCCACCTTCCTCTAGAATCCTCTAGCACTTAGAGCAGTTCGAATGACTAATATTGCAATAGTCCGGTGCAATGACCATTGTGCAAAGGGCGCCAAGACTTCAAGGAGTGCATGCAGTTTAAAGTGACGAGTACCGCGTAAGTACAAAAATAGACCCCGTAACTGAGACTGCGCCTTTGAATACGGTGCGCCTTATGGTCGTGAAAATACGGTACTTTAATAAATACTGTTAATGACATGCTTACTCTAACTTTCTCACTGTCCCAGCTATATGGACGGGTGTTGTCCAGAGTTCAAGTCCGTTTGACTTTTATTTTTGTTTTTTGTTCTCCCCCGACGCTGCGTTGCTTGAACGCGGCATGCTCCCGTGTACATTCTTCAGGTGCTCGATCAAATTTGTTGTGTTGAAGCATTTAGATGACGTTCCCCACAACGTACTTCAGTTGTGCACAGACTCCAAATAACTTACGTGTTGTTTGTCTGAAACACCGCAAAATAGTCCCACACCGACGACGTGTTTATTCACAGAGAAGATTGAAAAAAACTTTATTGGCCGTCACATAGTTACAGTACTGCGCAACAAGACACGTGACGAGGCTAAAAATAAACTAGCTTTTGGATTCATACACGACGAAGACGCGGAGTTAAATGTCGATGACGTCGTTGATCAGATCGGCGACTTATGACATGAAAGCCGATCAGCATAAAATGCTAATTATCGGCCCAATCAGATCGGCGTAAAGTCTTCTCTTTTGTGACTTCTTGGATGAGTCGTCACTGCGCTCTTGGGGTAATTTTGGTCGGCCAGCCACTCCTGGGAAGGTTCACAACCGTTTTCGCCATTTGTGGATAATGGTTCTTACTGTGGTTTGCTGGAGTCCCAAAGCTTTAGAAATATAACCTTTTCCACACTGATAGATTTTAATTCCTTTCTCTCTCATTTGTTCCTAAATTTGTTCAGATCTCGGCATGCTGTCTTCATTTTGAGGATCTTTTGGTCTACTTGACTTCGTCAGGCAGGTCCAATTTATTTCACTGCCATTGACGGCTGTTGCATTCAAATATCCATGCTAACATGGAGGCCTGGCAGTGAATGAGTTTTGGTCAGATGACAAAGATGTTATGGGGTCAGATAAAATTCATATTTGCATTGTTTATATGTTATGTAATACATGCACATAACTTCCAGCAAGTTTACAACCGTTGTTTAGCTAAAAATTGGGTTTTTAATGACGCATATTGAGCCCTCCCCGAACATACCTGAAGCTCAAGACACTGGGGTGGGGTTACTCTATCCACCACAAGGGCTACCAGAAGTGACGTTGCAATTGACAAACACAGCGCGCTACACTCTGTGCGCAATGGCGAGCAACATGTTGGAATATGAGGAGGAGGAGGATTTCGACGTACAGGAGCACCCAACTGAACTTGGCATCATCAAACCATACGTTTGAGCCAATCAGGAGGTCGGAACAGTGACAATGACGAGCAGCCAAGTAGCAGCTGTACAACAGAAAAAGAGAGTGGCCACTGGCTCGATGTGACGGTATGTCAAAAGCATGTCTCTTTATACAGTCACAGCTTGAAATAATGGCACCCCAGGGGTGCCAATATTTTTTAGCACGACTATATGTATTATATATTCAGATATGTTTCAGTGACACGGCACAAGCTTTTACATAGTATGCAGTATTCCTATATATTGTGTGCCCCTCGCTCGAGTTGCGTTATAACACACCGCACAGAAAGTCTTTGCCGTGTCTGTTGGCTTGTCATATAGGCAAAAGTACAGATGACAGTACTGAAAAGTACTGCGTGGGTCTTTTTTTCCCTACTCCCCAGTGCATAGTAAATATAATAGAGTTGTAGGTATATACAAGGAAATCCTCACCTCGTCTACCAGTGAGTGGAAATATCCATCCATCCATTTTCTGTACCGCTTATCCTCACTAGTGTCGCGGGCGTGCAGGAGCCTATCCCAGCTATCTTCGGGTGAGAGGGGGTACACCCTGAACTGGTCAGCCAATCGCAGGGCACATACCAAAAATTAGATTGTAGCAATAAAAGCACAAGTGAAATAGAAACTGTGCAAGAGAGAAATGCTTAATTTTCTTTAGCCTGCCTACAATGTGCACTCTTATAAAATGCTATGCTATGGAACAGTCAGCCAGTTTGTTGAAGAAAATCATGCACAAAACTCCCACCCTGTCCATCGAAATATGTCTATGTGAAACCAGTCCGTCGCGCAAAAAAAGGTTGGACCGTGCTGAAAAAATAATGACATCATCGATTAATCAACTTCTACTCGACCTTTATCACATTATAGTCAATTATAAAATATCTTTAGTCGACCAACTCCTAATCGGCAATAAAAAAAGTGACAATAATATTAGGAACAGCAGGCATGTCCTTCGTGCCCTTACATTCAGGTGCTTTTCAGGATGACTCACTTAGTGAAAGTGGCGCATCATGTGGCATGCAGCATGAGTCACTGCCAAAGATAAGGACCGAGACCACTGACAAGGCACACAAGCAGCTGACCTGTGTTGTTCTGACATTGACCACACCGTGAGCTTGCATTTAATACAACAGCGCTGTGACATCATTAGTGTGGCCACTGTTCCTGATGGCAGCGTTGTGAATGTTTTAATTGTATTACAGAGACAAGGGAATTCTTATTCGTGGCATTGTGACTCATAAGGACGCGAGGGCATACCAAGCCTGCCAACTAAAATAAAAAGTGAACATGGACATTATTTTTATACACTAAACTTTCACATCCTTATTCTCCAAATTCTTAGCCTAGAATAATACAGTGGATAAAGAGTTATGTTTGAACATGCCACATATGCTGCAAAACGGCAAACAACAAAAGAAGTTCTGTTCTCCTTCCATACTATGTCATTTACTATTGAGTCAACATGTTCAATAATGGCTTCACAAAAAATAGCAGCTGTGGAAGAGTGCTTTATGGGAAAGATAAATACAAAAAACAAACTTGACACTTCTTGAATGTCAGGTGAAATAACTGTAAAATCACAAAGGGAAGCACACAAATGCCTAGAAAAATGTGTTAAAATCACTTTTCAAGCAGCATTTTTCACTGGAAACCAAATAGTAAGCAAGCAGAGGTCCGACAACTGTGAGCTGCAATGAGTGTCACCAGATTGCTCGGTGCACATTGAGCCCTTTAAGTCAAGCTGCCGCCCCCTCACCAACCTCCTACACAACCAGTGACCACCCCCAAACCCCCGAGCAAGAAGCCTTTCAGAACAAACACTGCTCTGCCTGCTGCATCTTAATGGGATGTGGGGAAACTAAAAGGGAAATGAAGGCATGGCAGTCTTTAGGAGGAAGCCGAATAAATGAGTGAACACGCACCCCGGGGCGGGCACGCCAGGGGCTTTCCAGGAGGTCGGCGCGAGCGCGGCCAATTGTGTCAAGGCGAAGGCAGCAGACAGAACCTAAACTGACATATCAAAGCAGCTAAGTCTTGTCAAGGGAAGAAGAGGGCCGCCCAGGCGTCGCATTTGACGGCATGTTGCTGCATCCATCAGGGACAACGTGCCACCCCCCTCAAAAAGCAATTAGAGATTGACGAATCTGACAGCATCTTCAAATCAAAAACAGTCCAATGATTAGAAGTACAGCAATCCCCCACATATTGGCAGAAGATACAAGGCAACTATGCAAATACACCAGATATAAAAAGTAATTCCTTCCGAGGCGTGGATTGATAGTGAGGTGTTTTACACTAATGTAATGTCTATGTGGTGTTTAAATGCGAAGTTGATGTACAGTATGATTGTTTGTATTTGTGTATGCAGCTGCCCCTTACTGCAAGTCAAATAAGGAGAAACCTTGAACCTTGAGTTCACTATACACCAATGCATCTATTCACGTTTTATTTTCTGTGGTACCTATGCCCAGCTATTCCCTGAAAAGGTCTACTGTTGACAGTTGTTACTAATACAGGTGTGCCTTGAGATACAAGTTAATTTTGTCCCGTGACAACGCCCATAACTCAAAAGAAATCGTATCTCGAATCATCTTTCCCCTATGAAATGACTGGAAATGCCATTAATCCGTTCCAGCCGTTCTATCATTACTACAACAAAGTACGCACCTACAGCTCCCGCCTACCTAAATTCATGTTAAAAGAGGATTTGTCCACACGCATAATCTGACAATATGGATAAAGAGGAAACTGAAAAATTATCGCATTTAAACCAATACCAGAGGATAATGACAGTTCTCAAATTCTGGAGTGATGAGAGCAAGTTTTGCATGATACTGAGTGTACTTCTAATTGGGTATCAAAGCTCAACTACTATTTTCAATAATGAAGGGAATCCTCTGGGTTGGCTGCCATGCTGACAAAGTGTTAAAGCTAACTAAATCTAAAAATGGGGGGGCCTTAAGTGCGTTTTAAACAACTTATATTTACCCACTCCATTGTCTCTCAAACAAAAAAGGAATCTTCTGGCACTCCTCGAAGACTGAGAAAGTAGGTCACTCAGTCTCCTGTGAGTCATAGGCTTTGGCAGGGGACCAAGAGGAGCAGGTATGAGGGAGACGAGACGAATAGTAGACTGATACACACTTTCATCAGCACTTTTAAAAGGCAACCAGGTTTTCTTAGGCACATTTACATGTCACGATAAAATTTGATCATGGGCAAACTTGAAAGTAGAGGTTTAAGGGCATACATGCACCAAGTGCTAAATGCCTGCAATGTTATCCATTTTGACTGGAGTGAAAAAAAGCAAAGCAAATGTATTTATATAGTGGATTTCATACACAAGGTAACTCAATGTGGTTTACATGATTAAAAGCATTTAAAAATAAAAATAAAAAATAAAGTTTGAAAGCATTTAAAAACAAAGATTTAAAAAAGAAAAAAATACAGTGCAAGAAGTAAAAGTGACACAATTTTGTTTGTCTGCACACAACTTGACACCAATGGATTATGGGTGAAGACAAATAAAACACATGCAATTAGATAGTCTCAGATCGCAATCTGGCCAAATGTCGATAAAAAAAACTACTGTGTCACTGCTAGTCCGTTGTCATTGAATAAAGCCATGTATTTTGGCATGGCATTTTGGCCATGACGTATGCACTGGTGTGTCAATCCCAAAACAACACTCATTGTGAAGTAAAAAAAAGACTTGCGGTGAATCAAAACTACAGCGAAAGCCGAGACCAGTGATTCTCAAACTGAGTCAAAGCGTGGTACTAGTACCACTAGTTATAGGCAGGTGCCATGTAGTGGTATGCGATAGAATCACCAAATTAAATGTTCAAACTGCATAATGTTCGTGTTTTTTTAAATTCAGCACAGTACATTTAATTACAGTTCAGTTGTATTTCACTTTTACAGTAGTTTTAAATTGCATTTACATTTTCAGAACTGTTTTCAAACATTTATTTAGGTACAATTTAAGTTTTATGTGAAAGTGTATTTGTGTGTGTCTAAGTACAGTGTACTTAAGTACAGTTTTTATTTTCCTATGTTTAAGCACAGTGTTAATGTTCAACTCTGTACAATGTTGCTATGGCTTCCATCTATCCATCCATTTTCTGAGCCGCTTCTCCTCACTAGGGTCGCGGGCGTGCTGGAGCCTATCCCAGCTATCATCGGGCAGGAGGCGGGGTACACCCTGAACTGGTTGCCAGCCAATCGCAGGGCACATACAAACAAACAACATTCGCACTCACATTCACACCTACGGGCAATTTAGAGTCCCCAATTAATGCATGTTTTTGAGATGTGGGAGGAAACCGGAGTGCCCGGAGAAAACCCACGCAGGCACGAGGAGAACATGCAAACTCCATACAGCCGGGACCGGGGATTGAATCCCGCTCCTCAGAACTGTGAGGCTGACGCTCGACCCAGTCGGCCACCGTGCCACCCTATGCTTCCAATAATATAAAAATATACATTTTGGAATAAAATCTCTGCCTTATTTTTGATGAACACTCCTTACCAGGGCTTGGACTCACACTCTAAATCCCCATTCGCTGTTTGCACTGACAGTAACGAATCACAATCAAATCGCTACTCCTTGAATTATTCCAAAATAAAGTCATGTCATTGTCCAACAAATGAAAAATCCAATTTGATAATGTGAAAACCCATCGATAACCCCCTGGGTACGCCCTAGTCTCCGATTGTGTCACAACACCAGAAAGATGCTGATGCATTTTGGCAACTGCTTCTCCTGCCAGAAGACTTTTCCAGAGATATAAGATTGAAATTGCTTACTTTAACCAGCATCCCTCGCTTTATCAGGGCCGTGGTATGCGCTGGTAGGGGTGCCGTAAAATGTGTCAATCCACGCTGGCTGAGAACAATATCCACGAGTTAGCTGCTAGCTGCTAGCAATCATCTCCCATTCATTCTGCCGCGGTCACATTCATGAACATCCGTGCAGCTCGTCGGGGACAGAGCTACACTAATTATGATACAGTCGAGGCACAGAGACCAGGGATTCCCAAACTTAGAAGTATAATGGTGGTCTGGTATATTAATTACACATTTAAATGTTCTTTTCCATAATACATTTTCTTATAATTTATTATTTCCTTTATATAATTACAATAAAAAATGCTAACAAATTAATTTAATACATAAACGGCCATCATTGTATAATTGAGGTTCCCAATTTGTGCAGCTAGCTTGTGGATGCTAATTATTTGCTCTGATCAATAACGTATCTAATGATCTTTAACATGATTTTTCAGCTTAATTCCATACAAGAGTGCATTGTTGCATTGTCCGATTTTTTTGTTCTTGTATGCTTTTATTGCCTGAATAAAAATGGGCTGTCATCATGTCAAAGGAGATGCATGGCTTAAAAAGTTAACGATTGCCCGTGGAGCAATGCTGAGGTTACCTGCATTTATACAGTTGACTTTACCGTCCACATGGATGCAACACAATGTAAGATATCTAATAATACAAAACAAAAATAAACTATAATAGAGGCATAACAGCACATTATGCAACATAGGTCAATGTAAATAGAATCGAACATCGGCACTTAGACCTGCAGTGTATGTACAGTCTTAGAGACACCAAATTCTACATGAAAATACAGCAGTCCTTGGTTTACATCGGTCACGACCCCAGCGGCTCCGAGGTTACAAACGGCGTGCAATGAAATTTTGCGCTGTGGCGTTAGAATAAATCAACACACAGGTATGCTCAGTGACCACTGTAATTACTGCTTTTTATTAAATAGTTTTATATTCATGGCCTAGAATTATTTTTATGCAGAAATATTTACTGTAATGTAGCTATGACTTTTACTGTAATGTAACTATGACTTTACTGCTGTGTTACCGTAGTTTAGTGATAGACTGATAGAAAGTTCGTACAAATTTGGGTGACGTCGCCACCATAGGAATGGCCGTCGTAAACCGAGGACCCCCTATACCAGCGGTCCCTAACTGGCAGACATCGGTCCGGGTCCGGATCCAGAAGCAGTCCCATATAGACCCACACCGTAGCCAAAAAAAGAATGGTTATGATTAAAGGCATACAGGGCGCTTCTATTTTAAGTGGCGCAGCATTACAACCCTTACAGTAGTGACAAACCGTACCGACCAATCACATGAAAGTTCAGCAATCCAGTTCAGCCAATCAAATCATATCTCAGGCGGTGAGCCCAGACAAAGACGAGGAGAAATGTAGCAGGGAAGAGAAAAATGCCATTATGAAACAACAAAAATGTTTTGAACAAACAAAACCTCTAAAACATCTCAGTTGTTAAGATTTATTGTATTAAAATACGTAAAATTGTTTAAGACTTCACTGTTGTCAATTAAGATGACAAACAGAAAAGGGCAGCCGTGAGCATGTGTGTGGCCCTCGAGCAAGGCAACAAAACCCTAAAAATTGGTTCCCAGGCGCTACAAGTCCCACCCCCACACCAGTCTTTTAATACTGTACATGTTCCGCGCAGCAGAGCAGGGTGATTTATCAGCTCGCAGGTGTAGGCACACTGCTTTCCAGAGCTACAGGCTTTCCTCACATAGCCACAGTTTGCTGGCAGAGTGGCTAGCTCTCGGGGTCAGAGCCCAATATTTCCAAACAGTTCCTGTTTTGTTTTTTGTGAAGGAGGTGACTCAACCCCATCAGTCACGCGCTCTCCTCGAGGACAACTCACGTTCTGATGCCTGCGTCTCTACAACGAACGCAAGCTTTAATTACGTCGGGCACGGACCGTGTCGCCTCGACCGCAGTGTCCCCTCATCCCAAACTTCTCCACCCACTCGTTCATCCACCCTGAGGGAGAGGCATGCAGGCTAGAGGAAGTATGACTCATCGGAGTAACGAGATGCATTCTTCGGAATTCTCCGCAGACGTGTAGTTAGCTAAACGTAAAATTTTGTAGTGCGGGCCAACAAAACAAAAACAAATTTTTTTTTTTAAATGAAGCAGTAATCAAGTGCCACTATGCCTGAGAGCAAGAAATAAGTGAATGGGTAGGGTTAATAGACCCAGAGCAAGTCATCACTTGTGTGGGTTTCCTGGTCCACAGAGAACAACATTCTATCCAAATCCAGGGAGAGAATCCTTGGCATTGATCGGGGGTTTTCTGAATCACACATGGAGACCACAAACTCTACATCTAAGGCTAATACGTCAGGTTAACATGAAGCCAGGTTCTGAGAGGTTTTGATTAATGATTTTGCCGAGCGTGCCGAGCCCTTAGAGACACGGACGTATGAAGTGTTTTAATGATCAGATCCACCGCGGCCCCTTCCAACTGACGCCGTGTCAGGACTTGGCGCTCACCAGTGCAGATCACGAGCCTCGCGCACATTACGCGCTCTCCGATTTATGCTCCAAAGACTGGACTGACTGAGCCCACATTTGCATGCAATTTAGAACAGAATCCAAAAGGCTAAGACCTCGTTTAGTGGACCGTGCATCGCCTGCCTTGGTGTTGGTAATTTCCTGTGATACTGTTCAGATGGCATAAAGCTATTCCTCTGCAAGACTGCCTGATAAATGATTAATTGTAGAACCAACTTTACTGTTAGAGGCAGTAAAAATCACCATCTGTTTTTTAACCTTACCAAACTGACTTAGGCTAGGTTTACAGTGCATGGTTCAAGTAACAATTCCGATATGTCATGGCATAGTCAATAGAAAAACGCATGAAATCGTATATCTTCATATCGTAGTCAGGCCTCTTCCAAATGTGGATATAAATTCAATTAGAAATGTATCAATTCCAGTGCAGCATAATTGGACAGATCGGCTATACCCCATCAATGCCATCTTGACATCGAAATACACCCCCGCATCTGCTCAGCCACAAATAAACACCTTAAAAAGCACCCACTGTAATTGTAAACTACAGATAAAGCATAGACCAGAAAAGTGGATGAAGTATGCTACATCATTCCAGGTCAACTAAACAGTATCTGTTTAATATTTGTGTTATTTATGTATTACTGTTTAACCTCCGTGTTGTCACTACCTTGTATTGATGCTTGTAGGGTTCATTCACGCGCAATTACAGCGTTTGCACTTGATGGTTGTTTTATGTGTTCAGCCAGTGTAAGCGCGGCCATATCGAATGTGTGTCACATGAAATGTACAACTAGACAGTCAGAAAATCAGATATAGGCATTAAATTTAGAATAGTGCCTGCAATGTAAATCCAGCCTTTGGAGTGTTGGCCTGAGATACACCTGAATGACCTCGGTTTCTGAAGATTGAGATTCAATGAACCACTGCACTGGTGAACACAACTTCACTACTAACAAAACACAGACTTTTTTCTTGTGGAAATGAATGCTGGGGAAATTGATGTCACTATCATTCATAGACCAAGTTAGTCCAACTCACAGAAAAGCTAATTTAGGACACACATACACTTGGTTAGTGGATGTATTTGCCAACATTCAGACTGACGTTCCCTGCTTTTTTCCCCACCACCATGTTATTTCATTCAAACGGTCAAGTCAAGGGAATCTGCTGGTCAGGGTACGATTTCCATTTGCGATCATGTCAGTCGAGATGTACGTTATTGGTAGGCCTGGGTGACTGAAAAAAAAAAAAAAAAAAAAAAAAAAAAAAAATCACAATTATTTTGAATTGAGATTGAAATCACGATTAATAAACACGAGTATTTATTGACGTTAAAATTTAGTATTTATTACACTACCAAAACTCAACTTTAAATATAAATGAAAAGAACCAGAAAATAAATAAATTAGAAGTAATAATGTATTTCAAAAAATTGCAAAAAACAAATTCCTGCTGTGAATGACTTGGCCTCTTAGGGGCAGTGTGGTGCACCCATGGAGATACACAAGATAAAAAGTGTAGAAGGAAGTGACAAACTTAAATATAACTTTTTTTTCACACATTCGGAAGAATATATGCCTGTGAGTATTGTTATATTATCTGTCTGTATGTGTTACTACTGTTTTTCTGTGTGAATATTCGTTATTTAATGGTAAATCCCTTCCATGATGTCCAATGCACATATTATACATTAAGCTTGATCCTAAAATAAACTGTCTTGTATTTAAATGTACAATGTGTGTAATTGTTTTTGTTGTGTCTTTAGTTTTACATTAAACTCCAACTGGGGTGTCAATAAACAACTTAAAGCATATTCATGGAGGAGATAACATACTGTACGTCACATGCTTGCTGCAAGCAACACAGTGGCATTCTGTGTACTTTTACAATGCAGGAACTTGCATACACTCACCGCACCATCTGGCACATTAATCGTTTTTCTTTGATCATAATGTTTTTATGATCGTGAGATTCCAAAATCAAAATTGTGCTTAAATTTAGATTAATCACCCAGCCCTTGTTACGGGCAGGTCTTTGCAGGACTTAGGAAAGGAGTGACATTGCAGTCTCTTGAGGGATTTATTTCATATTATCACATCATATCTACATTTGAATAAGCCCTCAGAAACGGTGACTTGATCGTCATCATTTGTTCTTAAACTACTGATCTCTTTGAATGACTGACACGCTTCAAGAGACTTGAGCTTAGTTGTGGAGGAAGTGCTTACTAAGCTTTCATTACAGTGTTGTGCGGTTTACTCATTACAGTTGCTCCAATAACAAATGCATCATTCACTTAACAGGTAAAGCCCCAGCTACAATAATCTAGACCAGAGAGTGGACTAAATTGCTTGACAGTGAGTCTGGATTTTTTTTATTTTATTTGTGGTCAATCATACAACATAAAAGGCTCCTGTATTCCACACAGATTACTACACACACTATTATGTGTTGCATAATCATGCTTGTGTGTTTTTTTGCGAGCGTCACAATGCTGGAAAAATCTTTGTGGAAGGGTGTGGCATCGGCCAACAACAACATTTTGCAGAAAGTGCTGACTGAGGAATATTTTATTCATAATCGTCAAGAAACATAGCACCACAATGGCGCATCATCATCATACACATACAGTCATACTGAAAAAAATCTTTTTACCCATGACTGTATTGTCTATTATATATACAGTATTTGTCTAAAAAAATAAAAACAAATTAAATAAATTTTAACAAAAAATATTTTTTTAAATATTAAATCCTTTCGTTATTCTGGCATTTATCAAATAGAAATAATTTCGGTAACATTAAATGACAGGAAAAGATTAGTCTGATTTTATGTCAGACAGTCAAGGGGAAAAAAGTGTTGTTTCTTTTTATACTGTCATGCTCAAAAACATTGGCAACCCTGGGGTGCCAATGTTTTTAGCTACGCAGTAAACTCATTATTTGAATGGCCAAACAGCGGGAAAAGAAAAAAAAAGTCATCGACACGCCCCTAAAAATTACAAATACAAATTGCCTTTACTGAAACTTAGATAGTTGCAACAAAATAACACGACTAGGTAAATTTGTGAAGAGCAAACAGTGAATAGGCAGGGGTTCACTGTACACAGTACATAAGATAATATTGTCTCAGGTTGGCTAGCAACCAGTCCAGGGTGCACCCCGCCTCTCACCCAATGTCAACTAGGATGGGCACCAGCTAACCTACAACCCTTATGAGGACACATGCTAAAGAAAATGGATAGATGGATGGATGGATAATTTTGCTGTGTAACGCACATTACTGTTGCCCACTTTGCTTATTCCTTTGGCTTATTGTGGTAAAAGATGATGAAGATGAAAGTGAGAAGAGAATAATATCAGGTGAAAATGACCATGAAGTCAGCAGACTCATGAGAAATGAGCGAGACGATGTCCAAGTGTTGACTTGCATTATTTCGTTGCCTCGATGGTCAGAAAAGATTGCAAGTAGTCAAGTGGCTGACAAGGCAGACATGTTTGTTACTGCTTTTATTTTGGTTTCGAGGTTTCTACTTCCCCTTGGCTTCTCCTTCATTTTCAGTGCAGATGGACACTTTAAATACAGCAGATGCATCAGTGCCTACCATCCACATGTTTGGTTTCTTTCAAACAAAAGAGTAGGCGAGAGCTTGCATATAAAGTGCGCAAGTGAGATCAAAAGTGGTTATATTAAAATGTGGAGAATTATTCATTATGAACTGATAAGCTGTCCACTTGTGACTAGATGCATTTTATTTACTCATTCATTTAGGAGGTTGCTAATCACTACTGTACTAAAGTGAGACATTTCTCAATCATCCTATTTGTTTCATGTATGTCATTAGGCTCTTAATCAAGGTGGCTTAATTCCACAGTTTTTAAAACGCAATGTATTTTTTACATAAAGGCTTCTGCTAACTTACCACAGGCACTTCTGAGAATGCAATGCAAGGGAAGATAAAACTGAACAGCGGATTCATTTTGCAACCACTGGACTGAAATGATTTGCCCTGCGACTGACTGGCGGCCAGTTCAGGGTGTAGTCCGCCTTTCGCCCGAAGTCAGCTGGGATAGACTCCAGCACCCCGCAACCCTAACCAGGATAAGCGGTGTTGAAAATGGATGGATGGATGGATGGATGGATAGACTGGAATGAGTCACAAAAAGATACCATGCA
This sequence comes from Phyllopteryx taeniolatus, assembly GCF_024500385.1. Taxonomy (NCBI): domain Eukaryota; kingdom Metazoa; phylum Chordata; class Actinopteri; order Syngnathiformes; family Syngnathidae; genus Phyllopteryx; species Phyllopteryx taeniolatus. Next base: position 20,315,632 of record NC_084510.1, read on the forward strand.
CCACCCCCTTAACCCTTTTTTATATATAAACATTCCTATCAAGCTGTTAAGAGGCTTAATGCAGTAGTTCCCCTGTAGATTAGATGCTCCTGATTAGTTAGTATCGGGAACTAAATCATTTAACGTTTTACGATAAATTACGGAATATCTTCCGCTCTAATAAGACTCTTTCACAAAGAGATCCCTCAAAACTACCACATCAGAGCCAGAGTTCACGCTGCCCATTCGCCACCTTGCCAATGGCCAATTCAAACCGGTTGTGGCGAAGTGAATATTGCCCATGTTCGCTACACTGGCGAATTAAAATTGCCTGCATCAAAACTCAAAAGCCCTTCTTGATGAAAGTTAAACTGAGCGCGCTCAATCTGCAGTGTGTGAACAGTGTTAGTGGTTTGGGTTTTCCCCCGCTTCGTAAAATGCTTCAATCCGCTAACATGCAGTAATGCAAAACGTCATAGACGAGTGTATGGAAATTAACATAGACGATACTGGTATCATAAACCTTCAAACACCACAAACTAAAACTATTAAACAGCACACAACTACAGGTACATTTAAATAAAGGTAGACTTCACACAAATGGCTCAATACAACTATTTGCTCTACTGAGCATAGTTTCTTCTCTACTGAGTCTATTGCAAGCTGTCCAAACAGTAAATCAGAAAAGAACAAAATAGAAATGCGTACTGGTTATCACACGACTACGTTTTGTGACAAAGTAATCTATATCTCAAACAAGACTATGAATCTAAGCAGCTGCAAGAATTATTTTGTTTTTGGTTAAAGCTGAACTGCTGTATATTCATTCATTCACTTTCCGTACCGCTTATATGCATTAGGGTCGCCGGTGTGTTGGAGCCTATCCCAGCTATCGTCGGGTGAGAGGCGGGGTACACCATGAACTGGTCGCCAGCCAATCGCAGGGTACATATAAACAAACAACCATTCACACTCATATTCACACCTATGGGCAATTTAGAGTCTTCAATTAACCTACCGTGCAAATTTTTGGGATGTGGGAGGAAACCGAAGTACTGGAAACCCACATAGGCACGGCGAGAACATGCAAACTCCACACAGGTGAGGCCGGATTCGACCCCGGGTCCTCAGAACTGGGAGGCAGATGTGCTAACCATGCCGCCACAACTGCGATGTAATTTATTTATTTTATCAATAATTTTATTCAATAATTCTATAATACCCTCCAAACAGCACCCCATATTGACAGAAAAAAATTGAATTGTTGAAATTTGTGCAGATTTATTAAAAAAGACACAGCCATAAGTATTCAGACCCTTTGCTGCGACACTCATATTTAACTTGGGTGCTGTCCATTTCTTCTGATCATCCTTGAGATGGTTCTACACATTCATTGGAGTGTTTGATTGATTGAGTTTGTGTTTTATTATACTGATTCCACTTGCTTAGGAAAGCCACACACCTGTTTTTATAAAGACCTTAGAGAAAGTTCTAGAAAGTCAACCTTCACTGCAGCCCTCCACCAGTTGGGGGTTTATGGCAGAGTGGCCAGACGGAAGCCTCACCTCAGAGCAAGACACATGAAAGCCCGCATGGAGTTTGCTAAAAGAAAACACCTGAAGGACTCCAAGATGGTGAGGAATAAGATTCACTGGTCTGATTAGACCATGATAAAACTTTTTGGCCTTCATTCTAAGCGGTATGTGTGGAGAAAGCCAGGCACTGCTCATCACCTATCCAATACAGTCCCAACAGTGAAGCATGGTGGTGGCAGCATCATGCTGTGCGGGTGTTTTTCAGCTGCAGGGACAGAATGACTGGTTGCAATCCAAGGAAAGATGAATGCGGCCAAGTACAGGGATATCCTGGACGAAAACCTTCTCCAGCATGCTCAGGACCTCAGACTGGGCTGAAGGTTCACCTTCCAACTAGACAATGACCCTAAGCACACAGCTAAAATAACAAAGGAGTGGCTTCAGAACAACTCGGTGACTGTTCTTGAATGGCCCAGCCAGAGCCCTGACTAAAACCCAATTGAGCATCTCTGGAGAGACCTGAAAATGGCTGTCCACCAACGTTCACCATCCAACCTGACAGAACTGGAGAGGATCTGCAAGGAGGAATGGCAGAGGATCCCCAAATCCAGGTGTGAAAAACCTGTTGCATCATTCCCAAAAAGACTCATGGCTGTGTTAGCTCAAGAGTGCTTCTACTAAATACTGAGCAAAAGGTCTGAATACTTATGGCTGAGTGATATTTCAGTTTTTATTTTTTAATAAATCTGCAAAAATTTAAACAATTCTGTTTTTTCTGTCAATGTGGGGTAATGTGTACGTTAATGAGGAAAAAATTAACTTAAATGATTTTAGCAAACGGCTGCAATATAACGAGTGAAAGATTTAAGGGGCTCTGAATACTTTCCGTATCCACTGTACATAGAGGGTCAGGGAAAAAGAAAAATATGTGTTGGTTTTCAATATATATTGCAGGGTTACACACAAAAAATTGCAATGTAATTTTTTCGCAATATCGTGCAGCCCTACTAGCAACTATATGAGCAGGTACTGTAGGATGAGGCAAAATGGGATATTCTTCAGCAGATTCATGTCTACATCCAATTACAAACCAGAGCAGGATTGAGTGCTTACAGTTCGTGGATAACTTCAACTCATTAGAAAAGGAGACTGTGCAGTAAGGAGAACTAAGGCAGTGAATTTTTGGATGACTTTGAAAAAAATATATCATTCTCCCCATCCCAGGAGAAGGGTTGTGGGAGGGTTACGGTGAAGAAAATGCTTGTTTGAAAACTGAACTGCATTCCCACATCCACATTCTCCCCTACGATCCATTGAGGGCTTCTTTTAAAAATTCATTAATTTACAGAAATTTATTTACAATCTGCGGATGAGAAAATCGAGGCAAACGGAGCGAAATTCCCGCAAAAACTACTTAGAATACTTAGAAGAATTAGTCATTCCCATGATGCTATGTCAATGTCATTCATTTCACCATTTGATATCTCAGCTTTAGAGACCCAATGACAGCTGCTCCTGCTCCCCTCACCTTCTAAAAATGCCTAGAACTGCATTTACAGTAATTGCTCTGGCCAGCACTAAATTAGGTTCACTTAAGTGCAATTATCTCCCGCTGATCTCCCCCCGTAAAGAGACTTCTTTAACACGGAGAAGTGGGCTCACACAATATGACTGCAAACAAGATTCAAATTGGAATCGGGGAGGCGCTTCTAACCGGATGAATGGCTACATGGCTCATCTGCATTCTAGTGAGGAGGCACAGCGGCTCTAATGAAGACTGAGGCACTTCCTCATCCTCCCTCCTCCTCACCCTCACCCTTAGGCCTCCAACTTAAAGTGTGAGAGATTTCTCGAAAAAAATAAATACACTGGTTGGCACAGAGGTGCATTGGCAGCGGTGGAGAGGAAAGGGAGAGCTTTTTACCAACATTCAAGGTGAAAAGAGTCAAAATTAAACATTAGTCATGTGGCCGGTTCTGACTTTTCATTCCACACGTGTGAGGACTTTGAAAACACTTTAGATTTGGAGTTTAAAATAATTTTAAAAAAAAAAAACATAACTGCATGCATCAGCACTACAGAAGGTGCCCAAAAATGATGCAGCGGTAACCTGGACGTCAAAACTGTGGAGAGGTATCCCTGCACCTCACGAGACCTCATTTCAGCCAGCTTCAAAGGATTAACTATGCCTGTGTGTTGTGAGGGCAGCACACCGAGTTCTGAGGTTTGGGTTTTCAAATTCAGGTTTTTCCTGTGTTGAGTTTGTAAATTCTCCCCTCGTGCTTATGTGGGTTTCATGCAATGAACCTTGAATATCATGAGGACAACCTTCTGTAGTTTTTTAGTTCTATATCCATCATCGAAAATACCATTGTAATAGGGTATACACGACAGCTGCAGCTATCAAATATTTTTAGAATAGATTATTCTTCCTATTATTCCATTGTTTATAAGAGTAATCGGATAAAAATGGATTTTGCATTATTAACTTTGTCGCCATCCACACGTTGCACACTATAATATCTGTGACTTTACGAGTGTGTGTGGCTTTAAAAGGTCTCCATCTTTAGCCAATGAGAGTGTCTGTCCTTTACACACTCTTTCCTCCTGGTTCACCGCCATTGTGCCAACTTATTTTTCAATTGAGTGGGGTGTGAGTCGCCAGTAATAATAGTCCTTGTGGAAAAATGATCACTGCAAAGCTGTGAGGCCATGATTTTGCTTTGACTTTTTAATGTAATCAACTTATACAACTTATTCGATTAATTGTTTCAGCCCCAGCTATACAAAAAAAAAAGCTCACTAAAAGAAAAAAACTACTTATCAAGTGGGAGCTCAGTTTATACTGTGAAAATTGGTCTTGTTTGGGCGGTGCATTAGATTCTAGAGTCTTACCGTTTTGAACCATCTTTTCCTTCAAATTATAAGAAAGTCATTCAAAGGATCCTTGTTCAAATTTCCATTGGAACATCTCTCCATAGAGGCGGCACGGTGGCCGACTGGTTAGAGCGTCAGCCTCACAGTTCTGAGGACCCGGGTTCAATCCCCGGCCCCGCCTGTGTGGAGTTTGCATGTTCTCCCCGTGCCTGCGTGGGTTTTCTCCGGGCACTCCGGTTTCCTCCCACATCCCAAAAACATGCATTGATTGGAGACTCTAAATTGCCTGTAGGCATGACTGTGAGTGCGAATGGTTGTTTGTTTCTATGTGCCCTGCGATTGGCTGGCAACCAGTTCAGGGTGTACCCCGCCTCCTGCCCGATGACAGCTGGGATAGGCTCCAGCACGCCCGCGACCCTAGTGAGGAGAAGCGGCTCAGAAAATGGATGGATGGACATCTCTCCATAGAGTTTGAATGTTTTGCCCGTGCTTTTGTTGTTTTCCTCCCAGATTAGGTTAATTGAAGACTAGGGCTGCTGCTATCGAATATTTTCTTTTAACAGTTTATGCCATTTATTAATAGAGGAATTGGATGAAAACTTTTTTTTTTATTATTAAATGGAAAAACTGTGCACGTAAGGTGCAGTAATTATGCTGTCCACTGGGGGTCGCCATCCTCACATTCAACACTATTACATCTGTGACTTTGAGTGTGTATCACTCTTTAAAACGTGGCAACTGGACTATTGAGTGACGTGAGAGTCAGTGAAAGAGAGTGTAGAGTTGGCTGTTGTGAGCTCTGGTTATCGGCGAGGTGTTAACTGGCTAACCGTTAGCCAGTCTGAATACTGTTGAGTGCCTGGGCGTCAATTGTAGTTGTAGCAGCTTGTGTATTTTTGTGCTCACTACATGTTTATTTTCTTACAGTTTGTTCAATAAAGCACCAGCGGCTGTGTCTGAACGTCAACATTGAGATTAATTTCCGGTTCTCATTTGCTGTTAAAATAAAGAGATTGCTTTATTATATATTACTACACTGTTTAACTTCTGGCACGAACCATTGCCTGGACAGGTAATGAAGGCAGTTTTGCAACAGTTTTTAATATAATTGTGCTCCCTATGTTAATTTAAGACTAAAAAATTATCCAAAAGTGTAGATACGTGTGTGTGTTTGTTTGTCTATGTGTCCTGCGATTGGCTGGCGACCAGTCCAGGATGTACCCTGAGTCACGCCCTAAATCAGCCGGGATAGGCTCCACCTCACCTACAACCCTTATGAGGACACATATCAATGAGGGTAAGCACTATAGAATATAGATTAATAGATGATCTCTTTTGCTTTGGACACTCCACCATTGTCAGAGAACGTCTTCCTGGCACCACTCTACATAGGATTTGTTCCGGATAATGATAACCCAAAAAAGTAACCACATCATAAAAAATATATTGGTATCCTCATGAATAAATTGCCCCCTGCCAATCATATAGCACAATAGAATTTTCGCCTGAGGGAAGAGATGTGGTGGTCTAATAGGGTTTTGTTGCAGAGAGTACCTGTTGTTGGGTGCTGTCCAACCACAGTACTGTGTGTGTGTGTGTGTGTGTGTGCGCTGAGTATGCATGTAGCCACAGGCTCAACTACCACCAGGAGTCTGATAACTGCACCTCACGGATGGCCATTTGAATAATCACTTCAACAAGGGGAGAAATTAAAAAGGCTCTCAGTGTGAAGGGGGGCTAGGCACAGTGCCACAAACTGCATTCCAAATGAGCCACCGCTATTTCGACAGAGAAAGCCCACCCCCCCCCAACACCACCACTTCCAATCACAAGCCTCGTCATTGACATCCATCCAAATTTTTTGCGGTCTGCATCATGAGTAGTCTATGAAATGATGCACAGATGGGCATTTTCTGTGGTGTGCCAATTAAATATCAAAACTCCATATAGATAATAAAAAACTGTGGAACATTTCTTACAGAAAAATAAATTTCTGAAGTCGTACAAATACTCTGAGGTCAAACCGTTATCATATGTGGTGCCATGAAAGAGTCCAACAAATTAAGAGACGTTAACTACTATATAATAAAACTAAAATGAAGCAAAACTACTCACTGTTGGAAGACGCCCGACTGACACACAACAGATTTAATGTGTGTATTTTACGGGTTGAACCAATTAATAGAGTCAGTTTTTCCCTCAGGTTGAAATTTTTTGTGGTGGTTGGCAGGGCGGTGCAGGGTGGCACTGTGGTGTTTGATAAGCGCATATACGATACAATAAAATTAATACAGTAGGATATGCGCGTGTGTGTATACAATGCCATGAAAAATATTGGCCCCCTTCTCAAATTCTTACATTTTTGCATAGTTTCCCCACTGTTTGAGATCATCAAACAAATGTAAATATCAGACAAATATAAGCCAAGTAACTTAAAATGCTGTTTTTAAGTGGTGATTTCATTTATTAAGGAAAGACAAAAAAAACTATTCAAAATTACCTGGCTGTGTGAAATCATGAATTAATTGAGGCTAATCACAATTTTTGGTTAATTTTCACTCATCACACCCAAGTCTGATTACCTCCAGACCAGTTCAATCAAGAAATCACAAACAGAATCTGTCCCGACAAAATCAAATCGGACAAAAGATCTAAAAAAGCTTCAACAAAATGACACGATGCAAAGTACCGTAATTTCTCGTGTGTAATGCGCATTTTTTTGTCAAAATTGTCAAAAGTCAATAGTGCGCATTATACATAGGTTTATGGGCAAATGGAGGGGGGGGGAACTTGCATATTTTATAAATTGATGCCGCCATCTAGTGGTTATGAAAAAGCTGTACACTTTCATTCCAAAATGCCATCGCCACCTAGTGGTTATAAAAAAGGTGTAGCCTACACTTTCATTCCAATATGACAGGGTTACATAAGACTGCATATATGTACAGTTGTGCACATAAATTTACATACCCTGACAGAATTTCTGAAATAGTTGTTTTTGTTTTTTTTAAATATGACTGATGACTGAACAACAACCATCATTAATTTCTTTATGGTTATGTTTTGTTTAATGATAATGCTTTTCTGTAATGCTTGACCGTTTAATTAGAATCCCATTAAAATAAAATTAAATGCTTTTTCCTGGTCTTTCATGTTTTCTTGAAAGAATTGTACCCATCTTACAAATTCTGCCTGGGTAATCAAACATATGAGCACAACTGTGTGTTTTCTAATTTACAAAACAAAAGTAGGGCTGTGAATTTCAAAATAAGCACAAGTAAATTAAAAAAAAGATTACATGTTCAAATAAAGTGCTTAACTTCAGAATAATTATTTGAAGAATACTACCAAATACAGATCATTCTTCATGTTTGGGTCATATGGGTAGAAGCAAAATCATGCATTGTAAAAATGCATTATACATATGTAGAAGGGTTTTCCAGAATTTTTAGGTCAACTTTGGGGGTGCGTATTTTACATGGGTGCGCATTATACACGAGAAATTACGGTAGTTCCAGAACAGTCAAGAAATAAAGTAATTGACATCTATCAGTCTGAAAAGGGTTGCAAAAACCCTTTCTAAAGCTTTAGAATTCCAGCGAACCATAGGGAGAACCAGTAACCTCACATGGAGAAAACATGGAACAGTGGTGAACCTTCCCAAGCGTGACCAGCCTACAAAATTACCCCAAGAGAACATCAATCATCCAGGAGGCCACAAAGGAACTCAGGACAACTTCTAAAGAACTGCAGGCCTCCCTTGCCTCAGTTAAGGTCAGTGTTCATGATAACAACTGACTGGGCAAAAATGGCATTCTGGCAGAATTCCGAGGCGAAAACTACTGCTGACCAAAAAGAACATAAAGGCTCATCATTAGTGACTGTGACTTCGTCTCGCGGGCAGTTCCTCACAACACAGTCTCATTTAGTGCAGGGACGTTCCGCGCTGCCGTCTTGGGCCAACGACTAAGCCGCCATGGAGGCGATGATTAGTAACTTTGTGACGCAATGATTAGTGACGCTACCTAGCCTGGTCAATCACAGTGCAGAACCACAGACCTGGCCGCGCGACACAGTCTCGTGCCGCGCTGCCGTTTTTTATACATTATTGGATGCGATAATCTGCCGATTAGTGATGCTAGCTAACTAGCTAGCCTGGCTAATCACAGCTTTTACTATGTCTGTACAATATGAGCATGCGTTATTTATTTTTATTTATGTATTTTTTTTTTTAGGGGGATGGTGGGAAGGATTCTAGTTTCATCTTCTTCGGTGGCTGTTTTCCCTACATGCCACTGGTGGACTAGTTGACTTTACTACTCCGTATCGATGTTTAACGCTTGATGTCAACTACTTACTGATCAGGTGTTTTTGGCATCTCTGCTTCCAATCAGTCAATTTACGGCAAACGTTCGTCTGCTGTCGCCCGTTTGCTTCTGTTGCCGGTCTATAACACTGTGGAGCAGTGAAATGTGTGGCCAACAAGGTGACAGTCTTCATACAACTGCCTGGGTCTGAGACTACAGAAGTGGGTGGTGGATGACAATGGCGGTTTATGATCACCACTCGTCTCAAAAAAGATTCATACTAGCGTTACCTGGCAATGAGAAATGAGGGCAACGGTAAGAAGTGAAACTCCATCTCCGTTGCCAAAATTGTCTAATAATACACAGAACTTCGTGCTAACGTTATTCATTATAATTTAGTCACCAAAAGAACAATAATAAAAAAAATAATAATAATTAAAAATAAATAAATAAATTGACTAACAAGTGGATGTTAAGTTTTTATCCTTTGTGTATTTTGACAGAACAATGTCGCAGACCTTTTGTTAAGACACCTTAGAACTGTTTGAAACTGGGGGGAAAATGCACAACATGTCACCTTAGAATTTGAGCCTGCACAATACATTAATTGATTTACTGTACTCAGTGCGAATTGTGGGTCTGTTCAACTGAACACAAAGCGGATATACTTGTAGGAAACCGTGACTTGTATAAATGACAACAGGTGGATACACAGGTTTCTGCCATCTAATGGAAGGCCATTTAACTGTTCTGCTTGTCAGTATAGGTCGGTGGCATAGATAGATGAACAAAGATATATTTGTAATTAATAAATAACTTTCAGGCAAATAAAGTGAAATTGGATAATTACCTGCGGCACCCTTGATGACATGTCATGGCTTACTAGTGTGCAACAGCACCCTGGTTGGGAATGCTATACATACAGTAGCTGCCTCAAGTTGTCGGTTGCGAAAACACTTTGGAAAGAAATGCACTTTGCAAAGACGTCACTTAAGGTACACGAGGAGGAGTTCTCATTACAAAACTATATTTTTTTCCCATAGTACAGAATTCATTGGCTTCAGGTTTAAACTTCCACTATCATAAAACCTTTATGTATGCTACTGGCAATGTTTTTGGAAACAATTTTCTCATGCAAGTGTAAAGAGATGTTAAGCATGCAGAATTTAACTAAATAAACTAAAATAAAGCAAGACAGTTTTTTTAAGGTAGCTCAGAGAGAAAATATACTGAGCAGCCACACTCTGATAGCCCAAAATATTCCCTTTTTTATTCTATGGTATCATCACATTATTACTCAATGGCTTCAATAGCAGCCGTTAGTGTCACAAAAAAAGCCAAAGTTTTTTTTCTTTTGGGGTGCTCACTGAAACTACCAGTTTAAACTACCAGTTTAATTCATTCAGTGATCACGGTCGTAAATCAAAACACTTGTGTCACAAGTTAATTTTCCCCACTGAAGAGAGTACAAATGCCAATATTTTCCAGCCTCCCCAAAAAAATAAGAAAACTGTAATGTGTTTTTCAATAAGAACAAAATTGCACTCTATAACATTCCACTTTATAAAAACATCCATCCAGCCATCAATCCATATTCTTCGGCTCATCCGGGGTCAAGCAATGACGTAAGTAAATAGAGTGTAAAGAATTAAACAATTTTTGCTTCAATTCAATGGACACTGTGTTGCTCCTGCACCTGGGGACAGTATACAGGGTGATACATGGAGCCAGTCTACTCCTCAATAAGGCGCAGTAATACTAGTCATTCTTCTCAGAGGATAAAGAATATATACCTGTGAGTATTATGTTATGTCTACATGTGCTGCTCCACAGTTTAGTTCAAATATCAATTGCGTGAAGGGTTTCACACCCCAACACTAGGGCTGCACAATTAATCGAATTTTAATCGTGATCGCGATTATGGCTTCCACGATTAAATGAGCCTGATCATCTGCAATTTTTACATTTAAAATGCGGGCACTGCTGCATATGAAAAGTGCTTCATTTGTAGCAGTGCCCGCAACCTAGTCAGACACCCACCAGGGGGCGCATGGTTAAGACTTAATTAAGCTCCGGTGCAAACTTAAAAATAAAAGCCTCATATGGCATTGATGTCCAATGTAGTAATATATGAAGCTTTTATTTTGAAATTGGACCTCTCAGCAAATTTGGCAGAGAGGCGGCGTGTCCATTTTCAATCAGCTGCCTTTACTTAAACTTTTCAGCTGGCCTGACTGCAATGAAAAAATCCTGGGAGTAAATAGAGAGGGAAATCACAACTGTCAAGTTCTTTGCAGTTTGTGACCGACTGACCAATGATCAAGCAGGACAACGGAGACATACCGTCCTTGACAATTCACTATATGGACGAGGGGTTTTTTCAAATGATGTTAGTTCTTACATCCTAATGTTACTGCTATCTATGCATAAACTGTATTTGCTTCTATTAAATTGCAATTTGTGATGCCACTTTGTAATAG